>NW_025767566.1:154800-451186 GCF_003918875.1 Haliotis rubra
TCTTATCAATATCCCTTCAGTTGGGATGAATGCCTATTCCCATGTGTTTTCCAAGTAGGCTATTCAGGCCACTTGATGAGAAATACTGCTCTTGGCCATGTTTTGTACATTGAGGTTGTGTTCATGCAACCATAGTTTCTGAATAAAGAATCTGCCGGAGGTATTTGACATCACTGGACAAGTATAACAACAGTCGGGGTTCCATACCTCCATCCCCTTATCAGACAAACATAACAGTTTTATTAATAATCAAATGATTGCTTTATTTGATAAACCCATATTCAGATATTCTAGATGGTTCTGTGTCAAGAAATGTATGTTTTGATATTCCTAGATGGGGCTTTGTTGAAATGCATCTGGCCCAGAGAGAGAATTATCTTTAGGAAGTAAATAGTGGCCAATGGCAAACTTTAAGGCCTGATCAAGTTTATGGATTTACTTGGTCAATATGACATAGGACTGGAGGGAACATTGCCACATAACAAAAACTGAAAGAGAGTTAAGTTCATTTCCTTAATGAAATCTTGGTATTATAACACTGCTGAAAATAAGATGGCAAAAAACATTTAGAAGTGAGTGAGTGAGTTAATACTTAACGTTACATCAGCAATATTTCAGCCATATCGTGACGAGAACATTTGATATTGAAATGAAACACATGTACATTATAAAAACCTGTCGACGAAGGACAGTAAAACAACTAGACTATCACAATTAGAATTAAAACTAGCGTGGAAAGTTTAAAACTAATAGCACTATTGGGACAATACAATATGAATTCATGCTATAGATCGCCAACAACAGAAGGTAGATCACCATACCAGGGACCATGGAGACTTACAGTACCTTTGCTACCTGCATGGACCCTAGTTTGATTTACACCATCCCTTCAGCTGCTGGCGATTGTAAGAAATGTTAGCCAAAATTAAAATGACAAAAATGCTACGTTTAAAAATCCTGGCAAGTTTAAATAGACTTAGAGCATTTTGGGACTTACACATATTTAGAAACACCAACTTCAGGAAAAACATTATTTTTCACTTTCACAAATCTTCAGGGTAAGTTGCTTTTCAAAACAAAAAATAACAATTTGGTCTTAATTAATTTTGTAACTGCATGTGCTAAGAACACTGAACTTATATCTTTTATGCTTGAGAAATGTCAAAAAACATTGGTTTGGGTTTGTTGGGTTGTTGATTAACGTCACATTCAGCAATATTCCAGCAAGATGGCGGCAGTCTGTAAATAATCGTGTCTGCACCAGACAATCCAGTGATCAACAGCATGAGCATTCGTCTACACAACTGGGATACGATGACGTCATACCACCCGATCCCGTTAGTCATCTTTTACGAAAAGCATGGGTTACTGAAGACCAGTTCTAACCCGGATCTTCACGGGTCCAGTAAATAATCTAGTCTGGGCCAGACAATCTAGTGAGTAACAGTATGAGCATCGATTGATACAATTAGCAATCTAACAATTGGTTAGATGTTTGCTCGTCACAGTGAACCCCTTGATTCGATTCCCAAAATGGGTACAATGTGTGAAGCCCATTTCTGGTGTCCCCCGCCGTGATATTGCTGGAATATTGCTAAAAGCGGCGTCAAACTAAACTCACTCACTTACTCATAGTTACTATAGATATTTCTGCCCATTTCTGGTGTCCCCCTCTGTGGTATTGCTGGAATATTGCTAAAAGCGGCGTCAATCTAAACTCACTTAAGTTGGAGGAATCATCAATACTTATTTTGCCACAAATAGCTGAAAAATTGCTGAAGCGGACGTAAACAATACTCACTTACTCTCTCTCTCTCTCTCTCTCTCTCTCTCTCTCTCTCTCTCTCTCTCTCTCTCTCTCTCTCTCTCTCTCTCTCTCTCTCTCTCTCTCTCTCTCTCTCTCTCTCTCTCTCTCTCTCTCTCTCTCTCTCTCTCTCTCTCTCTCAGGATAGTGGTCAATGCCCTTGGATATTTAATTTCACAGTAACATAGTCCTTGTCATGATGAATGAACGTTATCAACTCGTCAGGTAATGTGTTTTGTTAATATTTCACTGAATACATGAATAATGCATTCCCTTCTGACATGTTGTATTTGTCACAAAGAATCGTGTTTGTAATTACACGATATTCACGACATGTATCGTATTCCCCTCACAGGGGCTTCATTACTACCCTAATCACTACACATTCACTGTATTTGATTCATTTCACATGCACTAATGTTTCTTCATTAATCCAACAACGTGTAAACATGTCTGCATGTTTATAAACTGAATATATAGACCTCAGTGTTCACCTGATGTAGGAACGAAAGTCCTTCAAACCCGTCAAATGTCATGAGAAATGATATAGTTGTTATCCATATGAAAATTGTAATGCATTTAACTTAACACCAACAGATGTTGGCAGAAAATGTTCGGGAGAATCATCCTAAACGTGAATCAGGGTTTTCATTGCCAGCAGAACAGAGCTCTTACAATCATCAGTTTTTGGGGGGATGGAGATGTTGCAAGTTTTTGTAATATAAAAAATTGTTTTCATGGTGAAAAATAATCTCAAAATGTTTGTCTTTGAATGAAATGTCCAAAGATTGACTGACTGACTGACTGAGTATGGTTTTACGCCGCTTTTAGCAATATTCCAGCAATATCACGGTGGGGAAAACCAGAAATTGGCTTCACACATTGTACCTTTTTGGGAATCGATTCACCTGGGTTTTCGGTGTGTCACATCATGAACGAACACTTTACCATTAGTCTAGCCCACCACCCCAAATGTCAAAAAAAGCACTGCTATTCTGCCCCTTCAAGCAGATTGAATCTGAAAAAAGAAACCTCTCAGAATCAACAGTTTGTAAACAGTTTGACAGTGTCGTGAGAACCATAGCAGATAACACTGCGTTCTCATTCACGGAATAGCACCTAATTGTGAAGGAGCAGCAGCCCCAGATATTTTTATCATTCCTTTAAATTGATTTTCCTCCTATTATTATTTCTTCGATTTGCCGTTGTTTCAAGCTGCCAATAGTAAAACAAATTAAAAATATTTGTCATGTCATTGACCGAAGGCGCTGTGTGTAGTGGTTTATTGTGTGTTTAATCGTAACAAACAGTTCACATGTATGGATTAGTTCATTCTATGCCCCGTAAATATTTGCCCAAACTGTAGGCATTTATTAATCATAAGGACCAGTAGATATTGATTATTGCTGAACGATCAGAGACATGGCAAGAAATTGATCCCGATGGCGGAGGTTGATCAGCATTTTGACACTTTACAATTACCTGGGGAAATGTCAGTCGTCAATGAGGAAAATGATGTCATCAATACCTGGCCGGCAGAGACTCAATTACCGCTATAATTATGTTAGAGTAACACAGCTGCTTTCAGTACTAATGAGCAGTTTGATCGCCGAGTCGTAGGTAGTGTTTCTAACAAGCTCTATGTTATCAGGAGTCACTGGGAAAAACAGGTATTAGGTGGTTAATATTTCCTATAAAGGCATGTATAATAGGTGTTTGTTAGCATGGGTCGTCATTAGACGTGGTACGAGGAACAGATGATTAGTGAGAGACACCGAGAGAAAGAATGAGAGAGAGTTTGTCCTTGAAACTTAATATTTTTCTTTATTCTCAGCCGTTATTGTTATGCCAAAGCCCTAATTGAAACAAGTCAAGGTTTTCGTCAGATTCTGAAACTCCTATCTTCCTGGGCCTCCTTTTCAGTTTAGGGCAGTGCAGTAGCGGTTCAATCGTTCGCTCATCATGGCAAAGACCCAGGTTCGATTCCCCACATGGGTACAAAGTGTGAAGCCCATTTCTGGTGTCCCTGCTGTGATATTGCTGGAATATTGCTAACAGCAACGTAAAACCATACTCACTCGCTCCCAACTCTCAGCCATTATTGTAATGCAAAAACCCTAAATGAAACAAGTCCAGGTTTTCATCAGATGCTGAAACTCCTATCTTACTGGGCCTCCTTTTCAGTGTAAACAGATTTTTCTTATTTCTATCTAAAATATTCCTTAAAAATAAAGTTTCAGTCAGAGAGACAGTGTGTGCTTGTTTGCATTGAGGAGGGGGGGGGGGGGCAATTGTTTTTGCTTACAATATCAAGAATTGATTTCATAGTGAAAATAATCTCCAAATATTTGTCTTTGAATAAGATGCCCAAATTAAGCACTGTTTTCTATTCCTTCGAACAGAATCAGTTTGAAAATTTAAATCCTATTTTCAAATTTAAGGTATTATATTTTGGAGGACCAGAACCAGTGATGCCTTTAAACACTGCTCACAGAATTCATATAGAGTTGTTTTTTATTTCATTATTTCTTCATAATTTCACAACCTTGTGGTTCTGGGTTTTTAATAAAGTAATGAATTTTGGTATCTGGGCCCTTATTCTCGAAACGTTCGTAGCCCTAAGAATTCTTATCTTTGATCGTAGCCAATGTGTTAAGAATGGGCTTAAGAAGTTCGTAGGGCTACGAACGTTTTCGAGAATAGCTAGCCAGATCAGTAAGGAGTTGGTGGGTTGGTTGGTTGGTTGGTTGTTGTTCGCTGCACTCAGCAATATCCCTTTTAAGCCGCCTCTTTTGACAAGCACGGGTTACTGAAGACCAATTTTAACCCAGATCTTCATGGGTCCAGTAAGGAGTGAGACCCACTCATAGAAGTAGGTTCCCAAGAAGAAGATCATGACATAAGACCCATGCTGTATGGTGTAGTGGGAAGACATGCCTCCCATTACTCCATCACCAGGTTGCCACGCACTGTCATTGATGGAGTAGAATGAAAAAGTCAAAATTAATTTCAAGATGTTGTTGCTAATTGTATTCCTGGCTGCCTCTGCATGTGCTTTGACAAGACAGATGATGCTTACAAGTCTGGCTCATGGGTAGCACGAAAAAGGCACCAACATCCGGGTCACTTACGACTTCAGTCCCCAACTAGGTTTTGTTTTTAACAGTATTCCAGCTATATCACAGCTTGATATGGGAGGACAGTCGAAAGTGATGCTAGTCGCAGACCTTAGTGAAACCCATTAGCACGGATATGGTGTTGAGAAACCTATAAACAGTCAGGGCAAACTCCAATTCAGACAGATCATTGGTTTCTGGCACACATAAGTGACACAAATGTTGCACCTTCGTTGCTTGACGACCTATGGTGCTAACAAAACGATAAACCAAGGCAACCTGCTAGGACTGTGTATTGGCAAATAAATTGTATTGCAATATATTGTGATTCAGGTACCCGTATTGCAATATATTGCGATATACTGGGAACTTTATAAGTCCCTAAACATATATGTTTTGGTTCTGATAACAGCAATATCAAAATTAGGTTACACAGTCACGGATGCTATTTTCTTTTATATACAATTTATAGAATTGCAGTATGCCGTTTTGTGATTGAATAAAGAAGGAGAACATTTGTTGTGAATGAAAGTATGTGTAGATTTTAATTTAAACCATAAAGATAATCAAAAACTTCATATATGTTTTTTACCCAATATACCGGTTCTCAGAAAACATTTTGCAATACGTATCGTTTGAAAAGCGTGTTGCGAATTACCAGTATACTGCTAATACCGTGCAGTCCTACAAACTGCGATTCAGACAGATCAGTGAAGCCCATTTCTGGTGTTCCCCGCCATGATGTTGCGGCATAAAACCAAACTCAGACAGTCAGTCAGTCAGTCAGACAGTCAGACAGTCAGTCAGTCAGACAGTCAGACAGTCAGTCAGTCAGTCAGTCAGTCAGTCAGTCAGTCAGTCAGATCATAGATTAAGGGACACAACTCTGCTCAGGAAAATGTTGCACCTTTGATGCTGGATGACCTATAATGATGTATAATTGTAGGTATTTAAAAGTAATAAACTATACACCATATCGGTGCGATTTCACTATTTACAACCTGCACTGATGATTTTAAAAATGGCTGGTGCAGGTTACCTTCAGTAACAGGTTGCACCTGGTGAAGGTAACAATAAATCCTCCAACGTCTTAAGCTGTCATCATGTGTTTTAGTTGGGAAGTAAGTGACTGGAAGTAATATGTTTCTCTCCGCATGGCTTGTTACAAGCATAAATATTTTGTACTCATAAATCAGTTACGTAGCAGTAATCATAATTGAGATTTATAAATGAAGGTAATGCAAAACTGAAACAGAATCATTCATCATTTATCATCATGGGTTGAATGTATCTGATACTGAGTACTTGGTTTGGGAATTGCTAAACAAGTATTTATGTTACATTTTAAAACCAGTGATATTACTTTATGGTGCAACCAAAATTTTGATGGTGCAGCCAGACCTATAAACCAGGTTGCCCTCGGTGCATGTATTGAATAAAAATGAAATTGCGCCCTGCATATATGGATACTTCAACCGACGAAAATTTGCATCTCATTGCTTGATCGACATGTTCACCATCCTGTTCATTTTTCCTCCAGCATGGTCAGACTTTGATGTGAATTACCTTGACTTACTAATAAAACCTACGTCTATGGTTCAGCTGGCCAGTAAAATACAACAAGGCTTTCTAGTGATTATTTATCTAGTGGCCATCTGGTTCCATTTAGAAAACAGGGTTGTGTGTTAACCTTTTGACCATGTAAATATTTGGGCTGGATTATTGGGTGGAATATTTTTGTGCTGAGGAAATTACTTCTGTAAGCTGTGTAACTTTATATATTTGAAATTGTTAAATTTATGTTTGATGTGATGATGGTGTTAATTTGGAATAACACCTGTCTGGCTGGCTCACCCACCCACCCATTCATTCACTCACTCACTCACTCACTCACTCACTCACTCACTCACTCACTCACCCACCCTTTCACTCACTCATAAATCAAGCACGCACCCATATACCCACCCACCCACCCACATACCCAAGATGTTTGAGAGAGGTATTCATGAGTCAGCCTCCATCATGTTGAGATCCTAAATTTAAAACCTTCAAATCATCAACAGATTGCATGCAGAGTAATTTGTAGTGTACAACCTGATACGTCAATCAGTCAATGACAGCCTTCTTTGGTAAAAGAGCCATATTGTCTGACAGGAACGTCTGGTTATCATCACCATCAGAGTTTATTGATAAAGATTATCATCCATCAAACAAGGCCCAATCAGAGCTGTCAGTGACGTATATTAACAAAGTGATTTGTTTGTCTTGAAGTAAAGAGTACTCTCAATCTACAGCGGTCAGTACTGGATAACAGCCCTCATTAGCTTCTTTTCCAGCCAGTTATGCTGTGTTTGTATCACATAACCATATTTGTGTTTAGATGCGGTGATTTGTCTGCTAGTTAGAATGCAACTATGTGTGGCTTTGCAATGGACAGTTAAAAATGTTTGATTTCAGATTTTGTTATTTTTGGTGATTGTGGAGAATATATGTTATGATCAGCCCTCAAAACACTAAGGTATTTTGTTATTTTTGGTGATTGTGAAGAATATATGTGTTATAATCAGCCCTCAAAACACTAAGGTATTTTGTTACTTTTGGTGATTGTGAAGAATATATGTTATGATCAGCCCTCAAAACACTAAGGTATTTTGTTATTTTTGGTGATTGTGAAGAACATATGTGTTATAATCAGCCCTCAAAACACTAAGGTATTTTGTTACTTTTGGTGATTGTGAAGAATATATGTTATGATCAGCCCTCAAAACACTAAGGTATTTTGTTATTTTTGGTGATTGTGAAGAATATATGTGTTATAATCAGCCCTCAAAACACTAAGGTATTTTGTTACTTTTGGTGATTGTGAAGAATATATGTTATGATCAGCCCTCAAAACACTAAGGTATTTTGTTATTTTTGGTGATTGTGAAGAATATACGTTTTATGACCAGCCCTCAAATGACTGAGGTTGTATTTTGTTGTGAATCTCATGGTGTTTTTAGATAAGCTCTTACTGAAGGCTGGAGTTGTATGGCTGTTAATTATCTTCACATTTAGAACATAAAGTTCTGTCATTCAGAACAAAACATAACCTTATGTGGAAATGGTACACTCTGTGGTATGTTGTACTGCTCAGTCGTAGCAGTTGTATCATTCTCACACGCCTGGTTCTGTCATAGCAGTTGTGTCATTCTGGGTCTGGTTGTGTCATTCTGGTTCTTGCTGTCAGGTTGTGTCATTCTGGTTCTTGCTGTCAGGTTGTGTCATTCTGGGTCAGGTTATGTCATTCTGGTTCCTGCTGTCAGGTTGTGTCATTTTGGGTCTCCCGCCGTGATATTGCTGGAATATTGCTAAAAGCGGCGTAAAACCATATTCACTCACTCACTCACTCATTTTGGGTCTGGTTGTGTCATTCTGGTTTTTGCTGCCAGGTTGTGTCATTCTGGTTCTTGCTTTCAGGTTGTGTCATTCTGGTTCTGTCGTAGCAGTTGTGTCATTCTGCTCCTATTGTTCAGTTGCCAGTTCTGTCATTTCGGTAGTGCTGTTGATTTTAACAGTTGTTAACAAACATAATTGGACAGAAACTTAAACCTTTTCCATGACAGCTAATCCTGCCAACTCCAGTTTACTATGTATGTGATTCAAAACAATTTCAAGTGAGTAAGTAACACCTTTGTCATTTTAGCACTTGTTATGCACTGTGGTCATACTACCAATTGTATTGCAAACAGATTCTTGAACCAGATTGTTAAGCATTACCAAATTTGGTTTGGAATAACCTGACAATAACATTCATAGAAGTTCCAGTTAGCTAGTTGTATCTGTGGGTTGAATGAATACAATTTTCAGTAATTTGTATCTCAATTGCTTTTCCCCGTAATTTGGACATGTTGTAAGCACTAAGTAAGTGAAAAAGTCAGGAATGATTAGAAAGGTGACAGTTTATTGATTAGTGACCAGGGCCTAGATTTTGAAGCTCTCTTAGCGCTAAGATAATTGTAAGTGCCATACATTAACTTACGACTATCTTAGCACTAAGCGAGCTTTGAAAATCTAGGCCCAGGCTTAGAAAGTCGTCCTTATATTGTTATGGTCGCCATAAAGATTCTGTGTTTGAACTGATCTCAAGTGACTAAATATATCTCTTGGTCTTGCTCATGGTAGTCAGTCTCAAAGTCACTGACTTTTGTTGAGTGTGGCATTTAACACCAAACAAACCCCCAAACACAATCCTGGGACCATTATATTAGCGTCCCGGCCCTTTCTGTAATGCAAAAGTCCAGAATGGAGCAGATGTAGATTTTTTATGTAGATGGTAATATTGTTGCTATCAAATTTGACCCATGAAGATCTGGGTTAGAATAAAACTAACGGGATTGGGAGGTCAGGTTCACTGACTTGGGTAGATCGATGCTCATGCTGTTGATCATTAGATTGTCTGGTCCAGATTCGGTTATTTTCAGACCACCACCATGTAGCTGGAATATTGCCAAGTATGGTGTTAAACAACAAACCATCAATCTGTCAAACTGGTATGTTTTCAGAGACGAAGTTTTGTCTGGGCTCAGGGCTGTGGTTGTTTGCGTGTCTGTTTGTGTTTCAGTATGGAGCATTGCTCACAATGTCATGTAAGGTCTGGTTTCACTCATTAATTAAAGACATCAGAAATATTCTAAATGTTCAGAATGTCAGTTTTTTGTCTCAAAATCACTTAAGTTTGGTTTCACATGTGTAAATCACAATGAGGCACTGGTGTTACAGGGGGGCAGTGGGGTAGCCTAGTGGTTAAAACGTTCGCTCATCACGCTGAAGATCCAGGTTCGATTCCCCTCATGGGTACAATGTGTGAAGCCCATTTCTGGTGTCCCCCGCCGTGATATTGCTGGAATATTGCTAAAAGTGGCGTAAAACCATACACACTCACTCACTCACTCACCGACCGCGTCATACCAAAAGACATCAAAATATGGTACTTGTTGGTCCCTGCCTGGCGCTCGGTATTAATGGGTACAACAAGGACTGGTCGGCTCGGAGTCAGTATAATGTGTCTGAGTGGGGTATTCATGTTTCATTGCGGCATGGTATCTCAGTGGGCTAGCACTATAAAACCAGCTTCAGTCTAGGCTAGTACAAGCAGCCGCACATACACATACACGCATGCACATCGTCATATGAGCAAAAGATTCTCAAGCACGACGTTAAACCCAATTTCACCTCCCCTCACTCACTCACTCACTACTAGTGTCAGATTTCAGGTCATCACATCAGCGTTTATTCGTTTGCAAGTCAAGAGTAGTGCACAACATGTCACTCATCTCAGACAACAAATGTGTCCCAGGAATTATAGTGTAGCCTATACTACTCACTTCACCTCACCTCACCTCACCTCACCTCACCTCACCTCACCTCACCTCACCTCACCCCAACCCAACCCCACCCCACCTCACCTCACCTCACCCCAACCACACCCAACCCAACCCCACCCACACCCCACCCCACCTCACCTCACCTCACCTCACCCTCACCTCACCTCACCTCACAACACAACACAACACAACAAAAATATGTCCGTGTTTATCATGACTAATACTTAGTCTCTGAATATTTATATATATTTCACAGAAACAAATAATTGATTTTATAAACTGAAAAGGAGTCCCAGTGGAATGGGAGGTTCAGAACCTGAGGAAATCTAGACTTGTTCCATTTAGGACCTTAGCATTGCAGAAAGGGCTGGGCACAAGGGAAAGTAATGTGGTTCAGTGACTGTGAGACAGGCTACCCCTGAACAGGAAATCTAGACTTGCTTCATTTAAGGCTCTAGCACTGTAGAAAATTCTGGGCAGAAGGGAAGGTTTAGGTGTTGGGATCGAGCCCACCTGTGACCGTGTGTAAAAACCTTGGAGTCAACTTTGTGTACAGACTCTTTCAGTGTGAGGGTACAGCAACGTGCAATGAACTTGGACAAAGTACTGTAACTATGTGTCCCTGTCCACCCAGCTGTGAATGGGTACCTTGTTAGGATGAGAAAGCCACAATAACTCGGTGCGCCTAGTGGCTGCAAGAGTTTCATACCAGTGAGTTGAGATATTACGATGTGTCGTTGAGATTGACATCCAATGATTGAGGGGGGAAAAAAACAGCGCCTGAGCATGCACTAGTTGCCTGGATATGTGCGCTATAGAAATATCCTATAAAGAATAAATTATGATCTTGATTTCAAACCCTTGTGGAAATGTATGGTTTTGTTTTAGGGGTGAATTCATGTGAATATGTAAGAGACAACAGCATAATGCAGTTAATCGAGACACTAGAAGGTCAAGTCTAGATTAGAATGACCTTCAGCGAGGCATTGAACATTAGTGAGGTCATCGCCACACCACGTAATCCCCTCACAACATTTCCATATTACCAGTTCTCCCGGATTGTCACCTCTATTAGATTTCATGTTCCACAATTGATTGGATCACTTTCATGGTCCAGTGGATATCATGTGTTCTAAGATGCCTAGCGGTTAGAACAATCGAAAAAAACATACATTATCAGACAATAAAGGTATAGTTTTGTTGATGACGTAACAATTGAATGACATTATCCCGTCACTGCACCATTCTAGTGTGCCCCCTCGTTATCGAACCATTTTACATTTCGTCACAATGTAAGCGACGTCACGATGCATGTCAGTTGTCATCGCCTCGTACGGCCTCCTACAGTAAACTACTCCGTTGCATACCCTTTCTTGGTTTACAGTTGCTTTACGCAGCTAACATCACTGGTGGAAACATTAAGTTTATGTTTTACGACAGTTAAAATGTGTCAATTCGACTCACAAGTTTTCAGCGACACGGTAACGTTCGCAATGTTTACATTCCCACAATGCAATCGTGGAATGTCGCTTGACTACTCATCTTCATCTGGATGTAGTGATCTAAACTTAAGTTGGTAGTAGAAATGCGACGTTCATATTGCCCCATATGGTTTACGTTAATGACAGATATAATGATAAAATGATTCAGAGAAGATATTTAATCCGAATGTAAACCGTCATCAAACTGTTATCAATTGTTTTTTTTCTGGTAACGTTCGTCTTAACGTAGGGGGGCAGACACATCAATAGAACAGCGCGCCAGTTAGCCCTGTGAGAGGATTCTTAATTTAGGTCACCGACACCGTCATTTGTTTTCTGCCTTGAATTAATCGTAATTATCCTTAGAAAGTATTAAATTTGGCATCTTAGAAAAGAAATACGGTTCGCTCTACCACCATGTATAGTGTAATAAAGCACACTTTCACCCTGAACTATTATAACGTTAAAGAACAACTCGGACGCAAGCTATTACACTATACATGGTGGTAGAGCGAACTGTATTTTCTTAATTCCCAGAGAGCGGAGGGTCTGTGGTTTGATCCCCGCCACCTTCACACCATGAAATACCTTCACAGAATTTCCATATGACCAGTTTTCCATTGTCGCCTCTATTAGGTTTCATATTGCAGCAGTAATTGGATCACCTTCATGGTCCAATGGCTAGAGCGTCTTCCCAGAGAGCAGGTCTGTGGTTTGCTCCCCACCACATAATACCCTCACAGCATTTCCAAATGACTAGTTCTCTATTGTTGCTTTTATTAGATTTCTTGTTGCATAAATAATTGGATCAGTTTTCATGGTCCAGAGGCTTGAACATCTTCACAGAGAGCAGCAATTTTGTAGAAAGAATCATGTGTTAAGCATTACTTTAAGAATGACATTATTTGATGAAGTCATTGTAACCCATGTGTGTTTCAATACTGTAATTATCATATAATTTTATAAATGAAAATTAGGCTCGCATAACACAATTTTTTTTAATAATGATAATGTTTTTATGAAATTAATTATAATAATTATGTCCATTTTGTAGCAGCGGTACTACATTCAGCAATTGTCCAGCTATATGTAGAAATCAGTCAGTCATCGAATATGGAACAGACTATCCAATGATCGACACCATGAGCATCAGTTTAGCAATTATGATACGTTGTTACACATTCGTCTCTTTCTATAATACTACAAGTGATACAATGAAAGGACTGGTACCTCACTCACACAAGACACCACTGTCATAGACATGCAATATTGCAATGTCAGTAGCATCTATCACCAAATATGGTCTTAATTCTTTAAAAGTCCATAATTATTTATTTGAAAACTTTTGGGGAAGTCTTTTTGTACATGGATGTCATTTAATCAGTTGAGATTCACTGTTGTGACAAGGTTGTCATTTCCCTACACTGTTCAGAGGAGAGACACATGTTGATAATGTTTCTGGAATGTAACAACTGTGTTTTACCTAAACACAACAACACTGAATTTGGTTAAGTGCCTTGCTTAAGAGTCACCTTAAAGTGTCATGTTTAAGTGTCATCTTAAAGAGTCATGTTTAAGTACAATCTTAAAGAGTCATGTTTAAGTACAATCTTAAAGAGTTGTGTTTAAGTACAATCTTAAAGAGTCATGTTTAAGTGCCATTTTAAAGAGTCATGTTTAAGTGCCATGTTTAAAGAGTTATGTTAAAATTTTATCTATTAGTATGTTCATTTTCAGTGGCTTATCTAAGTGCTGAGTTATTTTTGAATGCCATGTTTTGATGTTGTCCTTCAGTATATCATTTCAGTGTTACCTTTGAAAGTGTAAAATTTGAATGTTATTTTTAAGTGCACATTTCAGTATTGTCTGTAAGTGTTATCTCTTAGTCACTTTAAGAGTCAACTTTACAGGTAATACTTAATTATCACGTTTCTTTACCACTTTAAAGTAGACTGATATAAAAGGACCTACCTGGAATGAAGACCACCACAAGTTCTCACATCATTGTCAAATTTCTTCAACTGCAACGTCCATTTAACACATTCCTCTTAAAACTTCAGGAGTGTTGACAAAGCATTCCATTTTTTTGTCATCAAAGTCACACCTAGACACAGTTCATTAAAGTTTTACTTCTTCACAGATTGAAAATGAAATGACTCTTTCCCAGTCTGTGCTTCACCTCCAGCAGAGAGGGGACTGTATCCCCACTAGTTGCCCCTCACTGTCATCATCTCTCAACATACGATCAGGTGACAGTCTCTCACACTCACTCCCCGTTGACTGACCAGTACTCGGAGGCTGGAGGACTGAAGTGCACTCTAGCTCTGCCTCTCGCAGTCCCTGACTGGTCTCACTCACTGACTGATTGTATGTTTATAATTGGCCTTACTCCTTGCTAGGCTTAAGCAGTTGGGTATATTACACTGCTCTGGGCTGTCCTAAGCCTCAGTGTGCAAGGACAAGCACAGATTGGGGGAGAAGTGGTGTGTCCGAGGTAGGGTTGGAGATATGTATGATATGGCTGCTTGAGGGAAGAAGAACTAGGATAGAAGATTATTTAATCAATATCTGTCATTTCATCCAATTATATCATTTTCTTTGTTGACTTTTGTTGATTTGAAAACACATTTATGTTTAAATCTAAGTTCTTTAATGATAGTTTAAGTGAGACTTACATCACTTTTGGTTTCTGTCCCAAATTTAGTCTGGCACACTATAATGTTATTTTAATACTGTACAAAGATGTTAAATGTGTTAATCCCAACAATTATGTCCTGAGTTTATTATTGATTTATTGAATTGTTTTTATTTATTTATTCAGGGTTTGTTTGTTTTTTATTTAGTACAATTTTTAAAAAACAGAGAGATATTTATATTCTATAAATTAAAACCTTCATTGATTTGGAGTAAGATTTTATTCATTTTCAGATTAGTACAATTTTCTAAAAAGACACATATTTTAATTCTGAAAATGGAAGCATTGTTCTGTTTTGGCCTTCAACAAAATGCCTTTAACTGAAAATAAATGAAGTAAAATATTAGCAGTTCATCCCAATTTTTCAAAGAAACATCTGTGTCCATTAACTGACACATGATGCATGAATGTTTCGAAGGACAATGTTTATGTCAATATATTTCATAAATAGAAATAACCATGAAGATGTTGATAAGAATTGATCTTCAGCAACCCATGCTTGTCATAAGAGGCGACTAACGGGATCAGGTGGTCAGGCTCGCTGACTTGGTTGACACATGTCATCGTCATCCAGATGCTCATGATGTCAGTCACTGGATTGTCTAGTCCAGACTCAATTATATACAAACTGATGTCAAATAGCTGTGTAATTGCTGAGTGCGGCATTAAACAACAAATAAATAAATAAATTAGTAAATAGAATGATGAGAGGTAGTGGTTTGGTAGCATGGAAGGCAGATATGAAACCCAAATACTTGTAGTTAATTTACTATGGCTTCAGTGCTTGTATTATATACATGTCAACACACATACGATGAGCAAAGCATGTTTAAACAAGTACTTAATGCATATGTTTGTAGTGATCAGGACATTTCCAGTCATTTGTGCTTCTGGTTAATATTAAGTAGAGATTTTAGAAGCCAATTTTGGTGTTGGAAATCATCCTCTTTTTGTTTTCTAGAATAATTTAGTTTCAGAAAAACCTAATTCACCTGATGGTGGACCAGTTTTGAAATTTTGTCATTTAATAAATGTAAGAGGCAGATTAATAGCGTGTTAAAGATACATCTTACGGCAGACAAATGTGTCTCATTTTACTCAGGGCGGTGGGGTAGCCTAGTGGTTAAAGCGTTTGCTCGTCACGCCGAAGACCCGGGTTCGATTCCCCACATGAGTAAAATGTGTGAAGCCCATTTCTGGTGTCCCCTGCCGGGATTTTGCTGGAATATTGCTAAAAGCGGCGTAAAACCATACTAACTCACTCACTCACTCACTCATTTTACTCATGGGGTGGCATTGTTGGGTTATTAATGTGTCTGTTCCTTAGAAGCTGACAGGCATTTGGGATACATGGACTGGATGCATGGGGATGATGGGTGTGACACATGGAGATGATGGATGTGACACATGGAGAGGGGTGTGACACATGGTGAGGATGGGTGTGACACATAGAGATGATGGTGTGACACATGGAGATGGATTTGACACATGGAGAGGAGGGGTGTGACAAAAGGAGAGCATGGGTGTGAGTGAGTGAGTTAATATTTAACATCACATCGGCAATATTTCAGCCATATCGTGACGAATATGATGGGTGTGACACATGGAGAGGGGTGTGACACATGGAGAGGGTGGGGACGACACATGGAGAGGATAGGTGTGACACATGGAGAGGGTGACACATGGAGATGGTGGAGGTAACACAAAGAGAGGATGGGTCTGACAAATTGAGAGGATGGGTGTGACACATGGAGAGGGTGGGGGTGACACATGGAGATGGTGGAGGTGACACATGGAGAGGGGTGTGACACATGGAGATGATTGGTGACACGTGAAGAGGGGTGTGACACATGGAGAGGGGTGTGACACATGGAGAGAGTGGGGATGACACATGGAGAGGATGGGTGTGACAAAAGGAAAGGATGGGTGTGACACATGAAGAGGGGTGTGACACATGGAGAGGGGTGTGACACATGGAGAGGGGTATGACACATGGAGAGGATGGGTGTGACACATGGAGAGGGGTGTGACACATGGAGAGGAGGGGTGAGACACATGGAGAGGAGGGGTGTGAGTGAGTGAGTTAATATTTAGCGTCACATCGTCAATATTTCAGCCATATCGTGACTAATATGATGGGTGTGACACATGGAGAGGGGTGTGACACATGTAGAGGGCTGTGACACATGGATAGGATGGGTGTGACACATGGAGAGGGGTGTGACACATGGAGAGGGTGGGGACGACACATGGAGAGGATGGGGGTGACACATGGAGAGGGTGAGGGTGACACATGGAGATGGTGGAGGTGACACAAGGAGAGGATGGGTCTGACAAATTGAGAGGATGGGTGTGACGCATGGAGAGGATGGGGATGACACATGGAAAGGATGGGTGTGACACATGAAGAGGGCTGTGACACATGTAGAGGGCTGTGACACATGGAGAGGATGGGTGTGACACATGGAGAGGATGGGTGTGACACATGGAGAGGATGGGTGTGACACATAGAGAGGGTGGGGTGACACATTGAGAGGATGGGTGTGGAGGGTGTGACATGGAGAGGGTGTGGGTGTGACACGTGGAGGAGAGGGTGGTGGTGACACATGGAGAGGGTGGTGGTGACACATGGAGAGGGTGGGATGACACATGAGAGGGTGGCGGTGACACAAGGAGAGATGGAGAGGATGTGTGACAGGAGAGGGTGGGGGTGACACATGGAGAGGGTGGTGGTGACACATGGAGAGGGTGGGATGACACATGAGAGGGTGGTGGTGACACAAGGAGAGGGTGGGGGGATGGGGTGACACATGGAGAGGATGGGGGTGACACATGGAGAGATGGGGGTGACACATGGAGAGGGGAGGGAGACACATGGGGAAGGGAGGGAGACACATGGAGAGGAGTGTGACACATGGGGAGAGGGGGGGGGGGGGAGAGAGAGGCACATGGATCAGCACTCCTACCTCTCCCAAATTCTTGCATACTTCACAGTCCACATCTCCATGCAGCTGAGGTCATGTGCTAGATTTAGGTTGGACTTTGGAAGAAAGTGCATATGGATTTCAAATACTACTTGTTCCTCCTCGCTGCAGACCTCTTTCTTACAGCAGTAATTAGGCAAACAAGGCATGGTCAAGAGATAAATGTATTCATTAGATTTGCTGGTTATGGCTGTGACATCACAGGCTGCGACATTACTTAGGACCAATTCAGGTGTGTTTGTTAGGAGGTAATGGACCATAAACTGAAGAACACTAGGTCACATGCCTGTTTCCTCATCTGACAAGGGGGGGTCGGTGGGGTAGCTTAGTGGTTAAAGCTTTCACTCGTCACACCGAAGACCCAGGTTCGATTACCCAAATTGGGTACAATGTGTGAAGCTCATTTCTGGTGTGCCCAGACATGATATTGCTGGAATATTGCTAAGAGCAGCGCAAAACCATACTCACTCACTCACATATCCACAAAGGGGTCATGGGTGAGTGAGTGAGTTTGGTTTTACGCCGCTTTTAGCAATATTCCAGCAATATCACGGCGGGGAACACCAGAAATGGGCTTCACACATTGTACCCATGTAGGGAATCGAACCCGGGTCTTCGGCGTGACGAGCGAACACCTTAACCACTAGGCTACCCCACCGCCCCGGGGTCATGGGTGGGCCAGCCATCTGAGATGTCATGATTTCCCTGTGCAGAGTTGCATCCCTTGGCACACCAGGATCCTATGATTGAGGGTTGAAATCCTGATTCTTCCTGATTGTATTTCCAGGTTTGCCAACTATACCAGTGCTTGTGGTTTTCACAAAGTTGTGAATACTGCCAATCTGTGCCAATTTGGGATTTCATGACTGGAATGTTCTTCAAAGCAGCAATTAACCCAACTCACTCACTCACTTGACCACCCCTTTTTTATGTACGCAACATTGTAATTCATAATAGCTGGAACTAGTTACAAAGACACACTCTAAATCCAAATCATCATGAACATGGTTAGCAATTCACAACACCCCATTAGGCAGAATTACAGCACTAAATCTGCACCCTTTGATGAACCCATGTCACACCACACTTCTCTAAAAAGACATAATGCATTTCTCTCAATAATACTTACTGTCAGCCTTTAGGGATACCATATAATTTATTCCTAACAAAATTATATATTTCAATTACAATATCAAATTAAAAAGTTCGAATGAATTAATGCAACGTTGCATTAAGAACACCGTGTGCGACAGTTTTAGATGTACAAGGCAATCATGTTACCTGTTTGGAAGCTGTCAGCCTCGAAATTTCAATTATCGGTTTCAGACAAGTCGTAAGGGATAAGAAGTCTTCTTGTTGCATCAATAGGAAGCTAAAGTGAGAGAATATGCCCCCAATATATAAAATATAGGTCAAGATATTGTCGAAAATGTGTGACATTGTGCGTTTAAACTGTATGTTGAGAGAAGTATGTAAGTGCTTTATACAGGGCTGCTCAATATAACCGGTTTACTGGTATTTACCGGTTCAGACATGAAAACGATACGTATTGCGATACGCTGATCGAAAACCGGTATTTTGACATGCATTCGGAAAACTTCGTAACAGTCGGAAATCTTCGGATATTTCTGTGTTTTTAGGTTGTTCTTTTCCCTGTTTCATTAGTGCCAAATGTTACTTACATTTTTATTTTGTCATGATTAAAAGTTTTTATAAAAGGTTAATCAATCATAGTGATTTTGTTGTGTTTTTGCTTTATAATCAAGCATTAACTCGATTATAAGTATCTTTTGTTAAAAAAATAATCCTTGCAATATATTGCAATACATATTGCAATATATGCTTCCGCATCGCAATATATTGCAATATGAAAATTCTCTGCAATACCCGCCCCTAGCTTTATATTAAAAATACCATCACTGCTCGGAAGATATATTAGATGAAAAAAAATTGTTCAAGTCACGCACAAAGTTTAAACTTTTTTATTTTTTTTATCCTGATACTAAAATATGCTTTCACTGCTCAAAAGGCATCTTGTATTAAATGGTATGTTCTATTCACACACAAACTGTAAACTTAACTCTCTTTTGTTTGATAATATGACTCAACTTTATAGTTCTCAAAAGGTTATCAAATGCACTTAATGTGGGGAAACTGCATAGAAGAAAAAGGAATGTCTATCAAAGACTGAAACGACATCTAATCACAACCATTACTTCTAAAAATGAACATTTGAACAAAGAATATTATTAAAAATACTTGGGAAAACATTGATGTTTTGCAATGATTTCATAGATGAGAATTGAAACTTTCTTGATGTTTTGGACCATATAAAGGCATAAAACAATTTTCCCAGACTATTCTAGTCTTGTACACACAATAAAACATGATTTCAAGTTCAATAATATATCAGTTACATCCATCAGTAAATAATGTATGCTTTTAAAGGCGTATTTTCATTGGTGGCAAAGGCAGTATAGAAAACTTGGTGGCAAAGGGGTATAGAAAACTTGGTGGCAAGGGGTATAGAAGAATTGGTGGCAAAGGCAGTATAGAAAACTTGGTGGCAAAGGGGTATAGAAAACTTGGTGGCAAGGGGTATAGAAGAATTGGTGGCAAAGGCAGTATAGAAAACTTGGTGGCAAAGGGGTATAGAAAATTTGGTGGCAAAGGGGTATAGAAGAATTGGTGGCAAAGGGGTATAGAAAACTTGGTGGCAAAGGCGGTATAGAAGATTTCATGACATATTTCATAAGGAACTAAACTTTATTGTATCCCCCATACATTCAAAGATAGAAACTAGATGTTGACTCAGATATGACTTTAAAAAATAGGGAATTGATATATCTCATCTCCTACAAATGTGACGTTTCCTCAAAACAAAAATGGTTCTTGTACAGTACTATTCATAATATTCCAAGTTGCTATACAAAATGAGATACAGAGAATAATTTCCTTACAGATTTTGCAAATAAATAAGAAAGACAATTTGTAAAATTTTAAAAAAGTGTGAAACAAGCTTGCAGACTGAACTAAAGACAAAACTGAATAGAGTAGAGTTTTCAAAATTGACAATTTTATTGGTTATAAAAAATGAGTTTTTAATCCCATTACTAGATTTAATCCTAACATATTCAAATCAAACATTTCGGAATTTCAACCATAATTCCAACACGTCAAACAAGTGAGATCTCGTCTATATTTCAGTGACAAATATATATCATATTCCCAATGTAAAAGAAACCTTTGAGTGTGAGTTTTGAATCCATTTTCTAAGACCTGCATCTCTTTAGGTATCCTCATATTAATCTGATATGACTGGAGGGCTGTTTAAATACAGTCCAAAACCAAATTCGCTCACGCGTTTTGCTTTGCGCACTCACTCACTCACTCAATCACACGGAAGGCACAGGTTCGATTCCCCACATAGGTACAATGTGTGAAGCCAATTTCTGGTGTGCCCCGCCATGATATTGTAATAGCGGCGTCAAACTAAAGTAAGCTCACCGCTCGCTCACTCACTCACTCACTCACTCATTCAACTGTAGGCACGTTCAACTAGGCACAAATCAACTGTAGGTACATTCATCTGTAGACAATCAACTGTAGGCACATTCAACTAGAGACACATTCAACTATAGGCACATTCAAGTGAAGACACATTCAACTGCAGGCACAATCATATGTAGACACATTCAACTGTAGGCACAATCATATGTAGACACATTCAACTGTAGGCACAATCATATGTAGACACATTCAACTGTAGGCACAAACAATAGACAAATTCATCTGTAGACACATTCAACTGAAGACGCATTCAACTGCAGGCACAAACAATAGACACATTCAACTGCAGGCACAATCAACTGTAGGCACAATCATATATAGACACATTCAACTGTAGGCACAATCATATGTAGACACATTCAACTGTAGACACATTCAACTGTAGGCACAAACAATAGACACATTCAACTGCAGGCACATTCAAGTGAAGACATTCAACTGCAGGCACAATCATATGTAGACACATTCAACTGTAGGCAATAATATGTAGACACATTCATCTGTAGACACATTCAACTGAAGACGCATTCAACTGCAGGCACAAACAATAGACACATTCAACTGCAGGCACAATCAACTGTAGGCACAATCATATATAGACACATTCAACTGTAGGCACAATCAACTGCAGACACAATCAACTGTAGGCACAAGCATATGTAGACACATTCAACTGTAGGCACTAACAATAGACACATTCAACTGTAGGCACAATCATATATAGACACAGTCAACTGTAGGCCCAATCAGCTGTAGGCACAATCAATAGTAAACACTTTCAGCTGAAGGCACAATCAACTGGAGGCACAAACAATAGTAGGCACAATCAACTGGAGGCACAAACAATAGTAGGCAATCAACTGGAGGCACAAACAATAGTAGGCAATCAACTGGAGGCATATTCAACTGCAAGAACATGCAGCTGTCCAAATACTGATCCATACAAGTCTAATAGACCTTCCATGTGTATATGTGTAGGAAATGTTAGTATAAAAGTTGTTCGTTTAGCAAGTTGTTCACAGTCTCCACTTTCAAATTTCATTTCAAACCTGAAAAATTTGGATAAGTTCTCTGTGTTGTCTGTGTTTGGTGAAGAGTGACATTTTGTTGGAGGATACTATGATCATATCAGCAACACACTGGAAAATAGTGACTATTTATTTTTATCACAGGGACAAAACAAGCACAAGAAATATTGATAACTGACGACATGCTGAATACTTTATGCCCTGACAGGTTGTAATTGTATCCCAGTGTTTTTCCTTGTGTTAAGGGGCAGTGCTGTAGTCGAGTGGTTAAAGTGTTTGCTTGTCACGCCAAAGACCGGGTTCGATTCCCAACATGGGTGCAATGTGTGAAGCCCATTTCTGGTGTCCCCCTCGTGATATTGCTGGAATATTGTTTAAAGCAGCATAAAACCATACTCATTCACTTATTCCTTGTGTTAAAGGGGCACAGGCGATCTGTACTGTTATTCGCTATGCAGAGTTCTGTTCTTTTGGTGTGCCAGAAACAAAATGGTGTAATGCTCGAGTCCTGTTGCATCCTTGCTACACTAAATCAGAATCACATGTTCCCGGCGCGAGAACCGTATGTAAACATCTGAAGAGATAGAGACATATGACAGCTGTGATTGGATGAAATAGTATAAGATTTTTATGTTTTTTAAAAGCACATCCATCCAGTAATTAAAACTGACCACAATTTTAAGTATAAGTGCTGTCATTTTTATCACCATCACTTATGCTTATTGTGTGTACAGATATTTTCCAGTAGGTGACATTTGGTGCGGAACTGGGGTTGATATGTTCCGCTCCCTGTGCTCGGAAAATTAGCCAGACAAGTTGACCAGAAATTGTGTTTTATTGTAGTTTAAAGGCCAGACTGTACCTATGTGTACATGGAATGGCTGTTGATAGCCTGGATAATTTAAAAAAAAATATAAGGTTACTACAGAAGTCTATGGGAAAACATTTGGTGTTGTGTAACCCTGAGTACAGTTGTCAGCCAAATACCCATGTTTGTGGGTTTCACCAAGGTTTAAACCAGACCTTATTTCCACAGTAAGCTGACACATGGTGTAACTGGAAAACTGTAATGATGTTAAACCAAAAAAAATCACTCACTCCTTTTCTTAAATGCAGCCCATTAATATTTTATTTATCTGGGTAATATGAAGATAAATTGTGATTAAAGTTCTGGATGGGAACTGTTTACGCTGAGTAGCATAAGTCAGGGGCATGTGTTTGTTAGCTTGTCATTGCTATAGACTGAAAGAAATTATAAGGATGATAAAAGATTTATAACAATTTAATGTACTTGTATATGTATATAATCGACAAAAAGGAGAGTAGGTGGGCAAATAAAAACAAACTATTTCCTGATTTATTAAGGCTTTAATATCAAGTCATTAATAATGATAAATCAAACAACTGAAGAAGTGGGGCCTTTGATCAAGTCGTGTGACAATGTTGCGGGTAACCTAATTTTTCATACTTCTTGCACATATAGTGTGAAATTTACTGAGAAAGCCAAATCAGTTTGGCCATCTGTCAACTAAAGCTTTCTCTAATGTATGAAAACATTCCCATCGCTATCAATAATCATGGGAAGGAAGCCCCTGGTCCAGGGGATAAATCTTTGCACAAGAAGTTTGAAATACTCAATCCTTGTTTGACATGTCATGCGTCCGGAAGGCATGAATTCAGCTTCCTGAACAGCAACTCTGGTGGACATGATGAATATTTCTGCTAAACCTTGAACAAATGGATATTAGGTCAGCATGACTTGTCTGTCGTTATTGGAAATTGGTCGTGTTGTTCCTCAGTTGAAGAAAGATGAGTAAAGTTCCTGAATTGAGATAATTGGGTGCTTTGGTTAATGAGTAGAGGTGATTTAGTCTGTGTTATCAGAAGTGAAACTGAAGGGTGTGTGGATGTATTTATCTTTGGTTAAACTTTCTTTTTTTAAAAAGTACATTTCTTGGATGCACGTATACTCTGGTGATGAGTTTGAATCTGGTTTTTTTTTCAACATTTATGTTTCTGATCAGTGTGTACCATTAGCTGATATTGCTTAGGGGTTCAACAATTAGTAAATGTATGTAAACGCTCCTTTCACATAATTAATGGGTAAAGATTGTCATAGCAACATTAGCCAAGGCATCGAAACGCCACTTTGGTTCCTGAATATGGTTTTACGCCGCTTTATGGAATACTCCAGGGCGGTGGGGTAGCCTAATGGTTAAAGCGTTGGCTCGTCATGACGAAGACCTGGGTTCGAATCCCCACATGGGTACAATGTGTGAAGCCCATTTCTGGTGTCCCCCGCCGTGATGTTGCTGGAATATTGCTAAAAGCGTCGTAAAACCAAACTCAGTCAGTCAGTCAGTTATGGAATACTCCAGCAATATCTCAGTGAGGGACACTAGAAATGGGTTCACAAAATGTACCCATGTGGGGAATCGAACCCGGGCCTTGATGAGCGAACACTTTGACCACTAGGCTACCCCACCGCCCATGTGGAGTAAACAATAATAGCACAAACAGATGTCCTTCAGTCATAGTAGGGGATCAATATGGTCCCCAATTCCAGTAGTTTTATGTGGTGTTTAGCAATATGCCAGCAATATATCACATTTGAGGTAACAGAAATGGGCTTCACACATTGTACTCATGTGTGGAATCAAACCCGGGTTTTGACAAGCAAATGCTGTACCGCTAGGCTATCCCATCCCCACCCAGTTGCAGTGTAATGAAACTATATGTAAACCTTATCTGTGTATCCCACCGTGATTATTTGAAATTTACACACATACCCTGTCTCTTGAAGTTCAAAATTAAAAATCCAAACCTCCACCCAGGAAAAAAGTCCATGATCCGTGACCTTGCTTCATCATTATATTTGTAAGGATGGCAACTCATAGCTTTTTCAGATGTCTCAAAACCTTGAACTGAGTTTTGTCAACACAGATAAAATGGCTGCTTCTCTCATTATTTTATCATGAACAACAGGATGAGGATGGTTTTGGGTCATAAGGTAGACAGTTAGATCCTGTTCTGCAAAGGTACGTAAATGTTGCATTTCAATCATTCCTCGATACCCAAGCTGACGTAAATGAATGAAGCAAATTACTCCTGCCCCCACAATACGTTCCCGAATGAATTCTGTATAATGGTTTGAAATTAATTTGGGCTATGGTTTCAGTGTTTCTGATTACCTTTCCTTATTCACCTGATTGTTTGTCTTGTACCACCTGCACACAGTTCAGATGCTGAGGTGAGGTGACAGATGGGCAACCCATAAACATCCGGTTTAGAATCGATCTTCATCAACCCTAATTGCATATATTCAGAAGCAACTAATTGGACCAGCTGATCAGGCTCACTGACTTGGGTGATGCACCTGGTCGTTTCCGAATAATGTGGATCAATAAATCAATGCTCATTATGTCAGTCACTGGATTGTCTGATCCAAGTTTGATTTATTCAGAAGCGGCCGTCATATTTGTGGAATATTGCTGAATGTATTATCAAACAACAAATATGTCAGGCTCATTGACCTGGGTGATGCACCTGATCATATCCCAACTATGTGTACCAGTATATCAGCGCTCATGATGTCAATCACTGGATTGTCTGGCCCAGATTTGATTATTCAGAATCAGCCATCATATTGGTGGAATATTTGCTGAATGCAGCATAAAACAAAAAGTACAAAAATGTGGTCATGTGAAACAGCAGGGATACAAGTTTGTATCAAATTCCGTCATTATCAAAGATGGCATCCGATATTCTTCAGTCGGAGAGATTTGAACAACATCTCCATGTCAGTATCATCATGCATGTTATTGACCATATCAATCCCATCTGGCTGACCAATCACGGACAAATCAAACAGCTATGATGGATAGCCATTGGTCAGGCCCGGAGAGACTGGGGATTAGGGGATGATAGTATGAGATTATGACGAAGGTTGTCTGGCAATGATGGAGCACATGTTTACATGTTAAGGATCTGCCCTGTAAATGGCCTCAAGGGCCACTTAAATTCATTTCCATCCATGAAACGTCCCGAGCATTATGGTGCAGATACATACAGCTCATGTAACTTGATGCCTCGGGGAAATCAGATTTCTTCAATCAACAAATCGGCCAATAGAATATGGAGTCACAACCGTATCAAAGCTGGGACCATGCAGTATCATGGTTCAACCCCTGTACAAGGACAAGTTCTTTTGACCAGAGCATGGCTTCCGCTTTGATCCTGTTAATGCATGTTTTCACCTTCTTGTCGTGTAGTTGATCAAGCCAAGGTTGTTTTCACTGACGTTAATGTAAGGTCTGAATCATGTGTCAGTATTTCATGGTCAGCATGTACCAGACAAACTTGTAATTACTTGCAATAGCATATTTTCTGTAAGTGCTGCTTAATATTTGATGAAACCTGCCTGTGTGTTCATTTGTGGTGCACTAGTCTAGAGTGAGTGAGTGAGTTAAAATTTAACGTCACATCGGCAATATTTCAGCCATATCGTGACGAGAACAATTAATTTTATGCATAGTAAGCAATGGTAAACTATAAAAACCTGTCCCCCGCTGTGATATTGCTGGAATATTGCTCAAAGCGGTGTTAAACTAAACTCACTCACTCACTGTTCCCTTATCAAGACAGGGGCGGTGGGTAAGCCTAGTGGTTAAAGCGTTGGCTCGTCACGCCGAAAACCCGGGTTCGAATCCCCACATGGGTACAATGTGTGAAGCCCATTTCTAGTGTCCCCCGCCGTGATGTTGCTGGAATATTGCTAAAAACAGCGTAAAACCAACCTCAGTCAGTCAGCCTTATCAAGACTTGCCTCTTTAAAGGAGAGAATTACTGTACATCCATGGTATCAGCAGTAAGTATCTTTCAGTATCTGGACGTATGGTAAGTGAAGCTAAAACATTGTATGCTAAGTGACGCTAAAACATTGTATGCTAAGTGAAGCTAAAACATTGTATGCTAAGTGAAGCTAAAACATTGTATGCTAAGTGAAGCTAAAACATTGTATGCTAGGTGAAGCTAACACATTGTATGCTAAGTGAAGCTAAAATACTGTATGCTAGGTGAAGCTAAAACATTGTATGCTAGGTGAAGCTAAAACATTGTATGCTAAGTGAAGCTAAAACATTGTATGCTAAGTGAAGCTAAAACATTGTATGCTAGGTGAAGCTAAAACATTGTATGCTAAGTGAAGCTAAAACATTGTATGCTAGGTGAAGCTAAAACATTGTATGCTAAGTGAAGCTAAAACATTGTATGCTAGGTGAAGCTAAAACATTGTATGCTAAGTGAAGCTAAAACATTGTATGCATGTTGTGCTTCATCCACTTTGTATTCAATGTTACTTCAATTCCAAAATTAGTTTAAAGAAAACAGCAGTTGGGCACTCATCTGAGGAACTGTTTAAAGGTCAGCTGTATTGATAGTTCTAGATGTTTGGGTTGTTTTGGTTTTTTTTGGTTTTTTAGGTTTGTTTTTTTTTTTTGGTGGAGGGGATGGTTGGTGGTTCGAGTATACAGAAGTTTAAAGGCTTGGATATGAATTTCTTTTGGTCTCACAAATTTTATGACTTTGTTACCATGTTTGTTTTGTTTAATTTACTGATTTTATTTGTCTTAACATATCAAATGCAAACCCTTCTGGTGAATATTGTTTGCATTCATAATAAATCAAATAGTTCAGTTTATCAGATTTTTTTCAGTTTTAAGTTATTGTTGTTCTCAGAATCTGTAAACCATCAGAAAAAGTCGCTCAGCAAATGTTGAGTTAAACCTGCTTAATGTTATCCTTCATTTTGATATATGGCTTTTCGTGTTGTCCTCTTTAGTTTGCATGTTATGTAAGACCTCACTCAGAAATATTCCAGCGATATGACAATGGTAAATATTCCAGTCTGGACCAGACAATCCATTGGTTGACGTCATGACCGTCGATTTACGCAATTTGCATATATATGATAACATGTCTGACCACACGATTCTTTTAGTTGCCTCTTACAACAAGCATGAGTTGTAGAAGACCAGTTGTTTCCCTAAGCTTTTGTTCATGAAATACAATGTATATAGATTTAAACATTGTCCTGCGGAACCTTCACAGTTCAACCTGCATCTTCATGGGATCATGTTGTCAGGTTCTGCTTGTAGTCACAATATCCATATATACATAACAAGCCCACACAAAAGCACCTTGTATTCCTAATGCTATCTAATCCAAGTTGTGTCACATCAGATCCATATTGTTCATGGCAAATTATCAAAGCTCAAAATTCAATCTCACCTGAAATTTGTAATTGAGATTGAAAGACCTTGACATTTTGGTTATTTTTACGATATACAACTGTCATATATGACCCTTGGGAGTTCTTCAAAACAAGGGGTGGTGGGTTAGCTAAGTGGTTAAAGTGTTGGTTTGTCACGTCGAAGACCAGGGTTCGATTACCCACATTGGTACAATGTGTGAAGCCCATTTTCTGGTGTCCACCACCATGATATTGCTGGAATATTGCTAAAAGCAGTGTAAAACCATCCTCACTCACTCACTCACTCACTCACTCACTCACTCACTCACTCACTCACTCACTCACTCACTCACTCACTCACTCACTCACTCACTCACTCACTCACTCACTCACTCACTCACTCTTTAAAAGGAGAATCCATTACATTTTGCCTGTGCGCCACATGTCAGTGTCTAAACTCCTAACATTAAAGACATTGCAATCTTATTTTAGAGGTTTCTGGTTGATGGTCAAAATATTGTTAGAACTTGACTTGACGAAAACTATTTCTTTATTCCTAATGTTGATATCAAGATTTTTTTATAAGACACATACTGCTTCTGCAAAGCTTTTGGGCAGTAGGGGAGCCGAAGACCCAGGTTCGATCCCCTAAATGTGTACAATGTGTAATGCCCATTTCATGTGTCCCCCGCCGTGATATTGCTGGAATACTGCTAAAAGCGGCGTAAAACTAAACTCACTCACACTCACTGTTACTTGCAAAGCTTTGATTGATTGAGTTAATTTTATGCCGCTTTTAGCAGTATTCCAGCAATATCACGCCGGGGGACACGAGAACGAGCCTTCACACATTGTACCCATGTGGTTAATTGAACCCGTATCTTCAGCGTGACGAGCGAACGCTTTAACCACTAGGCTACCCCACTGTCCCCAGCAATGCTTTGAACAGTGAGTGTCAAGGTAACATCTCATGGACCACCCTTTTTATCCCCCACAACGTGTTTTGCGGTGGCTATTAAAATGGACTCCGTCCGTGCATGCGTGGGTCCGTCCGTGCACATTTGTCTTTTCCGGAACTCTAAAACCGTTCAATATTTCTTCACCAAACTTGGCACAAACATGGATCTGGTGGTGTACTGGTGCCTTTTGGTAGTTTTGGATTTATGAATAAAATATTTTTGGCATTTCCATGGCAACAAGTTTGACTTAGACTGAAATTGGTGATAGTGCTCCTTTCTGGATCAGAACTTTAAAAACCTTTCAATACTCTCCTTCCACTTTTCTATATACACACCTAAATATTTGACATAATCATAACTCGTAGACATAATCATGAAGAGTATTTTGCCATTGCGGGGGATATTGATGACTTTGTCTTCTTGTTTGTTTCTTGAGGTGTGGAAGCATTTCTGTTAGTAATTTTGTTAGCGTAATCATCAGGTTTCTTCATAAAGAACAAAAAATGTAATCAGGTTTTTAGGGCTTGCTATCTGTGAACCAAGACAGATACGTCCTTCTTATCAGTTCACTGATACACATGGAGAAAAACGTATCCGCTGTTGTGGATGCTGATAACTTGCCAGTCACAGGCCACTCATGTAGCCATAATCACCAGATGCAGTGTTCTTCTGTCACTTCTAATAATCAGAATCATTCAGATCATTACACATCCCCGGTTGATCTCAGCTTTTCTGGGCAGTGTATTAGGATAATGAGCACCCTGAGACTCTCTAGCGGCCCAAGCTATTCATCAAGAGTTAATCACACAGGACTATTTAGCAGAGGTCAGCAATGGATTCTTGTAATATGACTACTAAACCAAGTTAGCCATATTTGTGTGGGTTAAGCTCGGATTTGATCATCGAGTGAGTTGATGATGTTAATACTGCAGTATCGATGTTCAGTCAAGGATTCAGAGATGATGGTTGCCTCGGGCTAAGTGCATCGGGCTGGTTGCATCGGGCTAGTTGTATCGGACTGGGTGCATCGGGCTGGGTGCCTCGGGCTAGTTGTCTCGGGCTGGGTGCTTCGGGCTAGTGGTCTCAGGCTGGGTGCCTTGGCTAGTTGTCTCGGGCTGGGTGCCTCGGGCTAGTGGTCTCAGGCTGGGTGCCTTGGCTAGTTGTCTTGGGCTGGGTGCCTTGGGCTAGTTGTCTCGGGCTGGTTGCCTCGGGCTGAGTACCTTGAGCATGCAAAGAACATACCAAATAAGAAATATATATGATATTTATATATCTTAAAATTTATCAATTTTCATAGTAAAGTAACTTTTGAAACTGTCTTTGAATCCATGTTTTGATCCATTTAACATATAACACACACACACACACACACACACACACACACAAATTTCACAGTTGGAGGATACTATTCTGTCAGCAGCCTCTGCACCACATTTTTTCCCCTTCCACCAGCCCTCTCTGCAATCCTAAAGCCCTAAATGGAGCAAGTCTAGATTTCCCCAGGATCACCCATCTCACTGGGGCTCCTTTTCAACTTAAAAGGAATTTTTGTTTCTATCAAAATGATATATATTCAGAGAGAAAAAGCATTAGTCTGAACATAACACTGCCCATCATGAATCAGTAGGTCATTTATCAGCATGCCAGCTTCTCGTGGGAGAAAAGCCCAGAGTGATACAGATCCAGAGGCCGAGATAAGCTGCGTATCCGGGTAAAATACGCATAGAAAATTTCCAATTACGCATTGAAAAATATTTGTTGCGTACCAATTACGCATTTAAATTGTTAGATACGCAAAAAGTTTAAAACAAATGCGTACGGAATATATTCATAGAAATCGCTTGCGTAATGAAAAAGACATCGATAACACTGCTATCAAGTCGTACTGTTAGTTTAGGACAAGTGTTGTACTGTCAGTAAAGGATGAGTGATTTTTTATGAAATCATTTCCATTATATTTAAGTTGATTTTGATTAGGTATGACATAACTCAGAACATACCTGCTTAGTAAACTAACTCAATGACATAATACTTAGGTGAGTAAAATGACTGAAATACGCATATATTTGAAAGCAGTGGGTAACGGAAAATGAAATACCCACTTAACATTCATAATACCCACTCCCAAAAAATACAGTGGGTACAGTACCCACATGAGCTAAATCTTATCTGGAGCTCTGCAGATCTTTTGAGAAAGTCTATCATCGAAAATACAAGAAAAAGGTAAAACACAGATTTTGTTATTCTTATTCCAGCTGTTTGACTGTACATTCATCTATGACTCAGGCACAAGCCACTTCCTTGTTGAGCATCATCAGAGAGCAAGTCGATGGCTTCATCATCACGGATTTCACCTTGCATCACATTGAAAGCAGTGGTTGTCACGACAATTTATTTCTCATGGTGAATTTTTTTGGTGTTCTGAACTCAATGGTTTCTTTGTATTTAGTATTAGGTGATGGATATTGCTCATAGAGTCATGCATCAGAGACATTTGGCAGGAATGTTTGCATTGACTGTGATTAGACACAGAATGGAATAAATAAATAATGTCTTTTTGTGAACATTTTGGTTTATAATTGATTTCAGAGAGACAGATTTTGGAGGCAGAAACATAATAAATCTATCTAAATTTGATTTTAGATAAGAATACACAAGAAATCATGTTGAATACTTTGTTTACCTCATATTAACTCATATGTATTAACAGTGTATGAAATAAGGCCCGTCCGACCGCCCGAGACGGTCTAGATTTCTGACGGACGGTCTAAATTTACAGCTAGCCAGCCCGATGGTTTGGTAAAATTTTAGATGTTCCATACATCTGAGTAAATTCACCATATTTGGTCTGGTTAAATTCATTTTGGGCTGGTAACATTTTGAAGTTACCAGCCCTGATGTCTGGCTGGATTTTTGGCTTATTTCATACACTGGTATTAATGATGATGGCCGGTGAAGGTCTGAGTAGAATTCTTCTTCAGCAACCCATGCTTGTCATAAGAGTGAGTGAGTGAGTTTGGTTTTACGCTGCTTTTAGCAATATTCCAGCAATGTCATGCCAGGGAACACCAGAAATGAGCTTCACACATTGTACCCATGTGGGGAATCGAACCTGGGTCGACAGTGTGATGAATAAACACTTTAACCACTAGGCTACCCCATTGCTTTGTCATTTCCGGTGTCCCCTGCCATGATATTGCTTGAATATTGTTTTAACAAGCTTTCTGACATCTCGTCTTTCTGAAATGCGCACAAATTAATGGCCTTTTTATTTCTTGGAGTACATGAAACAGTTTGTATGAGTGGAGTTGCTGATTTTCATATCCCAGAAATATATGGAATAAATGAATGAAGGTGAAGGGATAGTGACAATAAATGTCTCATTTCGGGCAATATCTGGTACTTGTTGGTATCATGTTGGGCGATATATTGACAAGAACCTTGATGGCACACTGTTGATTTACTGACGTGCCTGCCCTTTCTTTACCTGTTTGTTGAAGAGCTATGCCAATCTTGGCCATGTTGGCAGATGCTGTGTCTCTGTTACTCATCCTCAGCCTGAGAACACAAAGACAAATTCTGCATTGAGGCTATATTATTGGACTTATTTGACAGTACAATATCCATGTTTTATCATCTGAGATAATCAGTGACGACCTTTGTCGTGTGATATGGAATTGTCATCTTGCAGTTGTAATTAATAGAGCAATGGCAGGATGATAGTGTTCTCAACACATGACTTCCCAATTAAATATCCATTCCCAATAACCACATCAGTGCACCTTTCCTGAGCCAAGGGTTATTGGTACATTGTATCTCGGTTGCCACCACGTCATCAACAACATTTTGTCAAGTGTGGAACAGAGGCAAAACCTTGGTTCATCTGGGGCGGTGGGTAGCCTAGAGGTTAAAGTCTTACGCTGTAGACCAGGCTTTAATTCCACGAATGGGTACAATGTGTGAAGCCTATTTCTGGTAATACAGCTGGAATATTGCTAGAAGCGACGTAAAACCAAACTCACTCACTCACTCACTCAGACTGCCTCCGTGGTGTAGTGGTTAGAGCGTCCGCCTGGAGAGCGGTAGGTTGTGGGTTCAATCCGCAGTGATCGAGCTGGTTTGTACTCCGTGATCAAATCACACAGATATTGTGGAGCATCTTCAGACAGGCATCGATACACATGACACAAGATCTTATAGCTGATTCTCTGTCAGATGGGCAGCCAGTGTAGGTCATGTAAGATACATACATTGATATGTTTGCAGCACGTTAGTGAGTGAAGTTTTATGCCGCTTTTAGCAGTATTCCAGCAATATCATTACAAGGGACACCAGAAATGGTCTTCACACATTGTAGCCATGTGGGGGATCGTACCCGGGTCTTCCGTGTGACAACTATGCTAACCCTACCACCCCTGTAGTGCATAAAATAGGGAATTGAAAATATATGGACAGCTCCCATAATAGCCAAATGGAATTTGTTTGTTGTTTAACATTGAACTCGGCAATATTCTAGCTCAAAGACAGCAGTCTGTGAATAATTGAGTCTGGACTAGACAATGAAGGGATTAACATCATGAGCACCGATAGACACTTAGTACATGTTGGATACAAATTGATAGAGTTATCTTCTCTCTGAAGGAGATATTTTTCGTCAACAAAGTCAGCATACCTGACCACCTGAGCCAGTTTGTTACGTGTTACAAAACTTCTATAGGTGGCATTAGAAGGTAATATTTGAAGACGAACAAATTTTTAGATTGACAGCTTGCTTTAGTGTATAATCAAGTGATACACTGCGTTATGCACAAGGAGAATATATTTATTTGAGTTTATACAATTTAGGAGGTGGATGTGTGATGACATTGCTGTTAGATGTTGTGCTTATAGAGTGACTGTGAGTTTAGTTTTACACCGCACTCAGTAATATTTCAGTTATATGGTGGCGGTCTGTAAATAATCGGATCTGGACCAGACAATCCAGGGATGAACAGCATGAGCATCGGTCTATGCAACTGGGATAAGATGACATGTGTCAACCAAGTCAGCAAGGCTGACCACCTGATCCCGTTAGTCGGCTCTTACAACAAGCATGGGTTACTGAAGATCAATTCTAACCCGGATCTTCACGGGGTGTTTATAGATGATAGCTAAGAAGCCATGAAGACAAAGGGTAGGAACGGGTTACTGTTGATTGGCCTTGAGTAGATGAATGGTGCCAATTGCTGATGTAGTGGTTTGTCCTTGGGGCTCCCACCATCAAGGTTCATGAGGGCGCTGACATCGCTACCTCCTAGTTTGCTCCAGAAACACTGTCCACTACAATATCACTAATCACCTTACATCGCACTATTGCAATAAAGAATTAGTCAATCCAATATGTCTGTTACCTAAAGCCAGGGTTGCTGAAGATCAATTCTAACCCAGATCCTCGCTGCACCAAACTAGAATGTATGATGTGGTGTACCTTAATAACACCCATCTTGGATTGGAACATTGCACATAGTCTGTCTCACAGTCCCTCAACCACATCATTTTTCTTCTGCTCAGCCCTTTCTGCAAAGCCCCAAATGAAGCAGGGCCCTTATTCTCGAAACGTTCGTAGCCCTAAAATTCTTAACTTTGATCGTAGCCAATGTGTTAAGAATGGGCTTAAGAAGTTTGTAGGGCTATGAACGTTTCGAGAATAGCTACCCAGGTCTAGATTTCCTGAATCTCCCATCTCACTGGGGTTCCTTTTCAGTTTAAATTAAAAATTATTTATATTCAGAGACTAAGAATTAGTCTACATGGCAGAGCAAAACATGTTTTTAGGCAGCGTAGACATAGAGATGGCCACAAATGACGAGCTTAAGATTCCTGCTGTGCATGCTGGCTGCCCACACTGAAAGCTGAGTCCATGTTTTTTTAGAATATTTACCTTTAGTCATCAGAAAACTAATTTCACAATTGTAAATAGATGCTAGTCTTTGGGTTCCTTTCAGTAACAAACGAATAATTTATGAGTCACAATGAAGTCAAAACGAAAACATCTGGGCAGGTGAAGACACAAGGAATAACAAACTGGTTTATAGGAGGTCAACATGGCCGACGTAAGGCAACCCATGCATAGGAGAACCAATGACTGGTGGGTGGGAGATCAAAACACATGGTTTTTAATTACACAATGCCATTTAGAAAGTGGTCAAATGTAACATATGTTATATTTTGGATTACACTTTCTTAGTAAAGTACAGATTCTAGTACTTTTTGGAAGTCGCGGTGGCTGAGCGGGTTAGGCGGCTGACTTTGTGTGCTGGCGATTAGGTGCCTGACTCGGAGGGTGTGGGTTCGAATCCCAAATATAACATATGTTACGTGTTTTTTGAGAAATACAGAAAGACCAAGTAGATGCTTAATACTAACTAGATTCCAACCAGCATGCAGCCGGCCACTCTGCAAGTAAGCTCCATGTTACTTCATAATGTTCAAGTTTACTCATCAGATGAAAAATCTTCAATTAAGTAAGACCCATGGTTGTTGTTTTTTTTCTATATAAAAAAATGATTCAATGTATGAAATTCAATATAAGATTCACAATTGGGCAGTAAGAACAAAACAGATTCTTGTATTAACGTTTCTTTGGACCGAACTATCACGATGGAGGCAGTGAAAAAATGAAGCCTGGATCAATAGAATCATGTTGGTAGTAAAGACTTGTCGGGCAGAATTGTTATTTTCTCACATAGTGCACACTTTAAGGTAACACTCACCCACATTCTTGGTGCAAGTTTGGGGAAAGTTTGCTGTTTCAGAAAACCTGTGCAGGTGAACCAACAATAGATAACCAACTGGTCAGTGAAACATAACTAAACATGATGATCTATATGTTCTGTTGTATTTACTGTCTGCTAGACATTGTTTTATGTGCAGAGATTTAGATGACCTTGTGTATTTGTCTCGTGAATTCAGATGGAAAGACTCGTGAAGATCCAGGGTTAGAATATTGATTTTCAGTAACCCAAGCACGTCTTAAGAGGCGACTAACGGGATCGGGTGGTCAGACTCGCAGACCTGGTTGACACATGTCATCGGTTCCCAGATCGATGCTCATGCTGTTGATCACTGGATTGTCTGGTCCAGACTGTTATTTACTGCCGCCATATAGCTGGAATATTGCTGAGTGCGGCATAAAACTAAACTCACTCAGATGGAAAGCACGGCTGTACACACATTTTCTTCCCAATTTGCCAATGATTCATTTTTAAAAAAACACCTGAAAAGTGTTACTGCAGTGATATGAAGAAAATGTATCTAAAACTCCTTCATCAGGGGTCAGTAGGGTAGCCTAGTGGTTAAAGCATTCGCTCATGACACTGTCGATCCAGGTTCGATTCCCCACATGTACAGTGTGTGAAGCCCATTTCTGGCGTCCCCCGCTGTGATATTGATTGAATATTGCTAAAAGTGCCAAAAAAACTAAACTCACTCACTCATTCATCAGATGAGAGGCGGTGGGGTAACCTAGTGGTGAAATCGTTCGCTTGTCACGCCGAAGGCATGGCTTCAGTTCCCCACATAGGTACAAAGTGTGAAGCCCATTTCTGGTGTCCCCCCACCATGACATTGCTGGAATATTGCTAGTAGTGGCATAAAACTAATCTTAACTAAACTAAGCTAAACTCACTCACTCACTCTCTCTTCATCAGGTGAATGGAAGCTAGAAAGCAGGTAGCTATACACATACATGTGAAAACAATTTGTAGAGTGTCCAACTTTGTTAGACTGTCACTTTTTGTTTCTTTCACAAGTACACATAACGTTATCCGCTGCCTAGTTTTCATTCACCTGATGAAGGAACTAAAATATAACCTGAAGCATTGTGTTCCTTATATTATCTAAGTTGACGTCCATAAATTTCACTTTTTCATTTTTCTGTTAGTTTCAAACCCTGTTGTATTTTATGATTAACGCAAAAACACAAGTCAACAAAAGGAATTCAGAGACGTTGTTCAGCATTATGATGCAGCACTAACCTTGACATCGTATGGTGTTGGTGATGACAATGATGATGGTGTTGGTGATGACAATGGTGATGGTGTTGGTGATGACGATGATGATGATTGTCTGGGATGATGATGGTGGTGGTGGTGGTGCTGCTGATGATGGTGTTGGTGGTGACAATTATGATGATGACGATGATGATGGTGTTGGGGATGACAATGATGATGATGATTGTCTTTGGGATGATAATAATAATAATAATAGGCCATTTATATAGCGCCTTTCCACGTCACAGGGATATGCTCTAAAGCGCTTCCTGAGCTAATGGTGATGATGGTGTTGGTGATGACAATGATGATAGTGATGATGATGATGGTGTTGGGGATGACAATGATGATGGTGATTGTCTTTGGGATGATGATGGTGTTGGTGATGACAATGATGATGGTGTTGGTGATGACAATGATGATGATGATTGTCTTTGGGATGATGATGGTGTTGGTGATGACAATGATGATGGTGATTGTCTTAGGGATGATGATGGTGTTGGTGATGACAATGATGATGATGATTGCCTTTGGGATGATGATGGTGTTGGTGATGACAATGATGATAGTGATGATGATGACAATGATGATGATGATTGTCTTTGGGATGATGATGGTGTTGGTGATGACAGTGATGATGGTGATGATGATGACAATGATGATGATGATTGTCTTTGGGATGATGATGGTGTTGGTGATGACAATGATGATGATGATTGTCTTTGGGATGGTGATGGTGTTGGTGATGACAATGATGATGATGATTGTCTTTGGGATGATGATGGTGTTGGTGATGACAATGATGATGGTGTTGGTGATGACAATGATGATGATTGTCTTTGGGATGATGATGGTGTTGGTGATGACAATGATGATGATGATTGTCTTTGGGATGATGATGGTGTTGGTGATGACAATGATGATGGTGTTGGTGATGACAATGATGATAATGATGATGATGGTGTTGGTGATGACAGTGATGATGATGATTGTCTTTGGGATGATGATGGTGTTGGTGATGACAATGATGATGATGATTGTCTTTGGGATGATGATGGTGTTGGTGATGACAATGATGATGGTGTTGGTGATGACAATGATGATGATTGTCTTTGGGATGATGATGGTGTTGGTGATGACAATGATGATAGTGATGATGATGATCCATTTAAAACGTGCATAATGCATGCTCAAAGTGCACAGAGCACATTTGTTTTGAAAAGAAAGCCAGCATAAAGAGTTTAGCCTTAAGACAAGTTTTGAACAGAGAAAGTTTGCAGAGTAGGGAACAGTGTTCCGTTGAGTGTCTGTAGCAAACGAGAACGGTCGACCACCATCATTGACTTTTTCTGCAATGGTTGTTGTGATGCAGATATATGTGATGTATGTGAGATTACCACCTGACAAGTAATCAGGAGCCTTGCCAGAACTACACGTGTGTGTAAAACTCAAGCCTGAAACAGATTCTTTGATGCACAGTTCAGGTCACCATGGCACACATGCAGTATAGGAAATATTTGAAAATGTTTATCAGTGTGTGATTTCACTATTTACAGTACTTGACTGGAAGTAATACGTTTTTCTTCGCATGACTTGTTACAGCATAAAGAGTTGTGTACTCATAAATCAGTTACGTAACAGTAATCATGTAATTGAGATTTATAAATAAAGGGAATGGAAAACAGCAATCATTCATGATTATCATCATGGGATCTGGTTCTGTTGAATGTATCTGATACTGAGTACTTTTTGTGAAAATATTTTATGGTACAACCAACATTTTCATGGTGCAGCCGAACCTATAAACCAGGTTGCACTTGGTGCAGGTGCTGAAAAACCCCCCAACTAAATCGCATCCTGTTTATGATTGAGCAAGACTGTTCTAACTGATGCACATTGGATGTATTATCTTGTAAATAAAATATTGTGGAGTACCAGCAAGAAGAGTGAGTGAGTGAGTGAGTTTAGTTTTATGCCGCACTCAGCAATATTCCAGCTATATGGTGGCAGTCTGTAAATAATTGAGTCTTGACCAGACAATCCAGTGATCAACAGCATGAGCATCGATCTGCACAATTGGGAACCGATGACATGTGTCAACCAAACCAGCGAGCCTGACCACCCGATCCCGTTATTCGCCTCTTACAACAAGCATGGGTTACTGAAGGTTCATTCTAACCCGGACCTTCATGGGTCCAGCAAGAAGGCTGGTGCAGGAGTTGGTTTAAACATCACCCACAGAAGGATGTTAAAAGTGAGCTGGGTTTTACACGGTGTTTTGCATATTCAAACAATAGCCCAGTGGGGGACACTGGAAATGGACTTCACACATTGTACCCTTGTGGGCAATTGACCCAGGTCTTCTATAGTCTGTTTGCAGTGAAAACGTACCGGTGAATTTCACTTTAAACAAAAATGTAAATCGAATACAGTGAAATTAAGATTGCGAATCCTCATAATTCTACTTTGCCAATTTAAAAATTATATCTTAGATTTTTATTCAACTTAGGAAAAAAGTTGTTTAAAAAACGATCATTGTTTCAAATCGCTTATATTGGTTTGTATTACAAGGGGGTAAGCGCAGTGGTTTGGAACAGTGAAACAAATGCACGTGCGGTACGTGATGAACGTTAACTTAGACCAACCCTCCTTGTTCTCGGTGTTTCATTTAATGTGCATACCCCCTTGTAATACAAACCAATAATAGCGATTTGAAACTATGATCGTTTGTTAAACAACTTTTATCCTAAATTGAATAAAAATCTGAGATTTAAATTTTGAAATGGCAAGGTAAAATTATGAGGATTCGCAATCTGAATTTCTCTTTATTTGATTTACATTTTTGTTTAAAGTGAAATTCATCGGTACGTTTTCACCGCAAACAGACTATACATGACAAGCAATTGTTTCTCCACTCCAGCCGGAGGATGAGAGGAACTATGGAATTTTCAATAAGATATTTCCTGAATTTCTGAGTTGTAGGAAACAGACACATTGGTCCAAGCTCACCTCAAAATCAAGCATAATACTAACTGACCTCCTCGAGACTCTGCTTAGCACAGTCTGTTAATACCAGGGATTTACAGGACGCGAATTCCTGCGTCCTATACACATAAGTTACAGCCCCCCATTTGTCTTGAAAGATGATAGATGGGAAAATGAAAACATTTAGATTTTTAGATTAGTTGTGTGTAAAAAGGCAACAAAGGATGGAACCGCCTCCGTGGTGTAGTGGTTAGAGCATCCGCCCGGAGAGCGGAAGGTCGCGGGTTCGATCCCCGACCGCATCATACCAAAAGATGATAAAATATGGTACTTGTTGGTCCCTGCTTGGCGCTCAGCATTAATGGGTACAACAAGGACTGGTCGTCTCGGAGTCAGTATAATGTCTCTCAGTGGGGTATTCATGCTTCACTGCGGCATGGTATCTCAGTAGGCTAGCACTATAAAACCAGCTTAAGGCTGGGCTAGTACAAGCAGCTGCACATACACATACACATGCACATGCACGTCGTCATATGAGCGAAATATTCTCAAGCACGACGTAAAACCCAATTTCACCTCACCTCACCTCACAAAGGATGTGACTTCATTCTTTCAACAATACTGTGATCCTTTGTTGAACAACATGGAGTGGGTTTAGCTTGGTCATTCGCCCATCAAGGACCCAGGCTCGATTCCACACATGGGTACAATGTGTGAAGCCCATTTCTGGTGTAACCTGCCGTGATACTGCTGGAATATTGCTAAAAGCGGTGTAAAACACACTCAACTCACTCTGTAACCTTTCCAGTCCTGAATCTGTCCGGTGGCCTCTGGATAACAAGAACAGACACGGATGTACCTATCTAGGAAGTGCAAGAAAATCAGGACTCATCTGGATCTTGTCACTACAGATGAGGGGCGGTGGGGTAGCCTAATGGTTAAAGCGTTGGCTCGTCACGCCGAAGACCGGGGTTCGAATCCCCACATGGGCACAATGTGTGAAGCCCATTTCTGGTGTCCCCTGCCGTGATGTTGCTGGAATATTGCTAAAAGCGGCGTAAAACCAAACTCAGTCAGTCAGTCAGTCACTACAGATGTTATAAGCCTGTTTGGGGGTGGTGCATAGCCCAGTGGTCAAAGTGTTTGCTTGTCATGGCCTGGGTTCATTTCACCACATAGGCAAAATGTGTGAAGCCCATTTCTGATGTACCCTGCTGTGATATTGCTGGAATGTTGCTAAAAGCTCGCTCACTCACTCACTCACTCACTCACTCACTCACTCACTGGCAATACCTTGGGACAATACATTAGCCTTATTATATATTATTGTGTATATTATTGGGCATAAATATTTGAGTGAGTGGAGTATTTTCTCCTATCGAACTTGAACATCGGCAGGATTACAAAAATGCTACACTGTTGGCGTTTAATTGTCATGGCCTGGGTTCCATTCCCAAATGAGTACAATGTATGTAGCCCATTGAAGGTGTCTCCACCCTGATATTGCTGGAATGTTGTTAAAAGCGGCATAAAACCATACTCACTCACTAATAAACCTGATAACAAAGTATGGGAAATGTTACTAATAAAAAACTATTACCATCTTAGTCCTACACATTGTTTTTTTAGTCCTACACATTAACTCGTGAAGATTCGAGTTAGAATTGGTCTTCAACAACCCTGTATGTATAACGATGCATTTCTTTTATCATTTTTATAAACAAAGAAATGAAAAATTATTTATTTTGTATGTATCCAAGAATTTCTTTAGACAATAAAGAGCAAAACCAATTGAAGTGGGTCAGTATCTGGGAGTGCATTATGTGAGCAGAATTCTACAGGTATATTGAAGGACCAGTCATTTATTCTTCTTTGTTGCGGGGGACATAGAAAAGAGTTCCGTCAGTCCGTGTGTCCGCCCGTACGTCCATCACACTTTGTCCGAAGCATATCTCCTAAACTGATGGTGATAGCTTAACCAAACTTGGTACACATATCAACCATGATCCCTAGATGTGCCTCCTGGGAGTTAGACCCAGATGCGAATTCTATTTTTTGCAGTTTCCATGGAAACATAACTTAGGCTGTGACTATGAGGATGTCATCTTGTCCGGAGCAGATCTCCCAAACTATATATGCTAGCTTCATCAAACTTGGTACATATGTCAAGCACGATCCCTAGATGTGCCTTTTGGGGTTTAGACCCAGATATGAATGTAATTTTTTTGCAGTTTTCATGGAAACATGACTTAGGCTGTAACTATGAGGATGTCATCTTGTCCGGAGCAGATCTCCTAAACTATTAGTGCTAGCTTCATCAAACCTGGTACACATATCAAGCATGATCCCTAGATGTGCCTTGTGGGGTTTAGACCCAGATATGAATTTTATTTTTTGCTGTTTCCATGGAAACGTGACTTAGGTTGTGACTATGAGGATGTCATCTTGTCCGGAGCAGATCTCCCAAACAATTATATATTACATGCTAGCTTCATCAAACTTGGTACATATGTCAAGCATGATCCCTAGATGTGCCTTTTGGGGTTTAGACCCAGATATCAAGTTTATTTTTTGTGGTTTCCATGGAAACGTGACTTAGGCTGTGACTATGAGGATGTCATCTTGTTAGGTAGTGATGGTAGTGCTCCTCTCTGGAGCAGATCTTAAAAACCTTTCAATACTCTCCTTCCACTTTGCTGTATACACTCCAAAACATTTGACATAATCATAACTAGTAGACATATTCATAAAGAGTATTTTGCCGTTGCGGGGGATATTGATGACTTTATCGTCTTGTTATTACCAATTCCCCACAATGTATGAAGCATATTTCTGGTGTGCCCTGCCATGACATTACTAAAAGCGGTGTAAACATTTTGGCTGTAGATCATCGACATGCTTCAAACAATGTTAGTCTCATGCGGATACATTTAATATTTAGACACATATGTGTGCAATTATTGAGACATTTTCTAATCTATGTCCAAAGTACATTTTACAAAATGAAAGTTCCAAAAACATACCACAGCCATGACCAGGTGTTGAGATTGTGCTGTAGATATTCCTAACATTAAGTGAAGACAAATAGTTTTGAAGTTGTTCCAAATTGTCAATCAAGTTGCCCAATATATTTGAGTGCTAACATCATTGCTTTTAACTAAGGTGAGTGAGATGAAGTGCTATTTTTAGACAGCCCCCTGCTGAGTGTTTCATGTCCTTTGATACTCAGTGTTGACTGCACGCCTCTATTTCTATAAGAGCACAATTTGGCAGTAATAAGTATCTTTTCTGAGGCAATCTGTCATTTTGTCTGCTTGTGATGAAATCTCGAAACTTTTCGTTTCCTAATCATCTAGATCATGTGCTAGTCTTCTCTGAAAAGACATTTGAAATAAGAACAGTGATCAGACTGATAGTATGTTTTCATCACAAGGGACATAACTCTGCACAGGGTAGTGCTATGATTGGGCAAAGACAAGCAAACTTGAAATGGCATGCGTGATAAGAAGATTTTGATATACCGGTAGACTAGAGGACAGTCTACCAGTAACTCACCTATACCAACATTGACGTATCAGTATTTAGTTGTAACAACTTTGTTTCAGACACGAAGATGAATGTACACTCTGAGTAACTCACATGTAACAACATTGTTATTTCAGACACGAAGATGAATGTACGCTATGAGTAGCTCACTTATAACAACATTGTAGTTTCAGACACGAAGATGAATGTACACTCTGAGTAACTCACTTATAACAACATTGTTGTTTCAGACACGAAGATGAATGTACACTCTGAGTAACTCACTTGTAACAACATTGTTGTTTCAGACACGAAAATGAATGTAGACTATGAGTAGCTCACTTGTAACAACATTGTTGTTTCAGACACGAAGATGAATGTAGACTATGAGTAGCTCACTTGTAACAACATTGTTGTTTCAGACACGAGGATGAATGAACACTATGAGTAACTCACTTATAACAACATTGTTGTTTCAGACACGAAGATGAATGTACACTATGAGTAGCTCACTTGTAACAACATTGTTGTTTCAGACACGAAGATGAATGTACACTATGAGTAGCTCACTTGTAACAACATTGTTGTTTCAGACACAAAGATGAATGTACACTGAGTAGCTCACTTGTAACAACATTGTTGTTTCAGACACAAAGATGAATGTACACTCTGAGTAACTCACTTGTAACAACATTGTTGTTTCAGACAATGTCGACGCAATCAGAAGATGCATCACTGCCAGTTTTTTCTCCAATGCTGCCAAGCTGCACTATACTGGTGTTTACAAGACAGTAAGAGACGAACACGTCCTTAACATACATCCCACATCTGTCCTCTTTCCAGAGGTTCCCCCTCAGTGGTGAGTAGACATGGAAAAATTTACCTCCAATTATTAGTCCTGAATCCATCCTCAATGGAGGGGCATGGTGGGCGATGTAGGGTGATCCAGCGAGCTTGAGGTGTCGGGATCGAGCCCACCTGTGACCGGGTGTAAAAACCTTGGAGTCAACTTTGTGTGCAGACTCTTTCAGTGTTGTCACAACCCCTAGTGTACAGTACACAACCCTGTGCTCTTAAAAGAACCCACAAATCTGTTGGTATACGACCAGATGGTGGCCACATGAATACGTGCAAACACCCAGTTGCGGGTACAGCAACAAGCAGTAAACTTGGACAAAGTACTGTGACTATGTGTCCCAGTCCACCCAGCTGTGAATGGGTACCTTGTAAGGATGAGAAAGCCTCAATAACTCGGTGCGCCTAGTGGCTGCAAGAGTCATATGCTCCCCAGGGAGTTGAGATTATTAATTTGATGTGACGTTTAGATTGACATCCAGTTGCGAGGTGAAAAAATACCAGCGCCTTGAGCATGTACTAGTTGCCTGGATAAGTGCGCTATATAAATATCCTGTAAGAATAATAATAACCTCCAAATATCAGTTCTTGTCCCCAAATCAGTACAGAGTAGAAATATCAACATTTTCATCCCAGTATCAGTCATCCATAAACAGGGATGGCAACAATAAAATCTATTTTCAGCTGAAAACTTAATATTGTATCATGGAATGGGGATTCAGGGTTTCTCAAAGGATTTAGACAATTCACAGAATTGGTCAATTTGAAATAAAATTGGCGGAAATCTTTGCATCAGCAGAAAATTGCCATTCATACATAATTCAGACCACAGTGGTAGGAAGAAAAACTATTTACACAGAATGAACTTTCTGCTTGATCTAGGTGGGAGCCAGGTAAGAGTTTCAGCTTGTACAAGTTTGATGTCTGACATTGTTGTGTTGTAGGGTGGTGTTTAATGAGGTGGTGCAGACTTCTAAGGACTTCATGCGTGACATCACAGTCATCAAACCAGAATGGTTGTGTGAGCTGGCACCTCACTTCTATCAGTTTGGCACGGTAAGTCACCTAATGAGGATTGTTGACAAAAAATATTGTGTAATATTTTTTTAGGGTGTGGTAATTACTTCGACTTATGCATCAACTTTGAAAACATGAGTAAGTGAGTGAGTTTGGTTTTATCCCGCTTTTAGCAATATTCCAGAAATATCACGGCGGGGGACACCAGAAATGGGCTTCACACATTGTACTCATGTGGGGAATTGAACCCGGGTCTTCAGGGTGATGAGCAAATGCTTTAACCACTAGGCTACCCCACCACCCTTGTGTCATACACGAGTAGGTGATACGGGATCTACTCAGTCCCAGAAACCCAATTCAGTGAGTTTTTGTTTTATGCCACTTTTAGCAATATTCCAGCAGTGGGGACACCAGAAATGGACTTCACACATTGTATCCATATGGGGAATTGAACCTGCGTCTTCGGCGTGACAAGCGAATGCTTTAACCAATAGGCTACTCCACCACCCAGCAACCCAATTCAGTCATCAAGAATTGGAGTGTACTTTTATCAGGGTTTGTCCATCTATTTGGAAGTGAGGATCCTATGATGATGCCAGGGACAGTCATCTGAGGTGCTGCAGTTGTAGAGTTGTGTCCCTTCGATGTGTCAGGAACCTATGAGGCAGAATGCCAGATTTGCCCAGATTGTTTTATGGACATTCCCCAAGTTGATTTTTGACCTGCATCAGGCCCCCATTTCCCATGTTGGTCATTGGCAGTGAGTCAGGTAACCATGGTAACCTGGCATGTTGTGTTGTCAGCAATGGCGGTCATTGTGAGCAATCTAAAACTAAAATCTGTGAAAGAATAGTTGTTTATTTATTCTTGAATTGTCAACAGTAAGATTATGAATTATGAATATTCGAATATGTTGCGGGGCGATGGGGTAGCCTAGTGGTTAAAGCGTTGGCGCATCACGCCGAAGGCCCGGGTTCGATTCCCCACATGGGCACAATGTGTTAAGCCCATTTCTGGTGTCCCCCGCCGTGATATTGCTGGAATATTGCTAAAAGCAGCGTAAAACTAAACTCAGTCAGTCAGTCAGTCAAATATGTTGCTGAAGTTCCATGTTTAACTTTCACTTCAGGAGCGGGAGCTTGCAAGTAAGAAGTTGAAAACTGACACCGATGATGAAGATGATTGATGAAGCTCAAGACTAGGAGATGTCCCAGCCGGACATACAGACCATCTCTCAGCTGTCATGCCGGACTAGGAACTCTGTCCAAGTTTTGATTGTCTGGTCAAGCTTGTGGAATGTAGACAAAGGGAAATAACTCCATTCACTCAAATGTTAAGCATGAGGAGCATCTTGTTTTTTCCCTTCAACTTAATGTGATGCGAAAACAAGCATTAATTTGTACAGTTGAATTTTTATTACAACTGGTCTAAATTCCAGTTATTGGCTACTTCAGTGAGAGGTGATTGCCCGTGAAGATCCGGGTTAGAATTTGCCTTCAGCAGCCCATGCGTGTCCCAAGAGGCGACTAACAGGATTGGGTGGTCAGGTTGACTTAATTGACGTGTCATATTGCTGAGTGCAGGGTTAAATAATAACAAACACACCTTATGGATGTTGATGTTCACTGCACAAATCTGAACTGTCTTCATGCTTGTTATAAGAGGCGACCAACGGGATTGGGTGGTAAGACTCACTACTTGGTTGACACGTCATCGTATCCTAATTATATAGGTCGATGCTCATGCTGTTAATCACTGGATTATTAGGTCCAGACTCAATTATCTACAGACCAGTGCCATATAGCTGGAATATTGCTGCGTGCGCCGTTCAACAACCAAACCAAACAAAAACCTGAACTGTCTTGTATCTTTTTATCACATATTTTTTGAGTCAGTCTATCACCAACTTGAACTGAGATTGCTAGGTTTGTCATTAAACAATTGGGTTTACAATAGGTGTGACTTAGTCACAGATTCTCTGATCCTAAGTGTTTCACCTCCATACTGATTAGTGTTGGGAATTGGTTGAAATCTCACAATTGATGATTGGTTCAATACCAACGACCAATCATTGAAAAAAAATTGGTTCGCGACATTTTTTAGATTTTCCTATTCAGGTTGTAGTTACAGATAAGTTTAAAAAAAACAACATTTGGTTCTCTGTTGTTGTTTTTTGAAACTGCACAAATTACATTTGCAAATTTCACATCCAGTGTAAAATGATTCAGTTCCAGTGTAACATAAACTTCCCAGATTCTTCAAGAAATATTTAGTCATGACTTTTCAGAAAGTGAAGTGAGTTTTCTTAAAATAAACTTTTCAAGCCCTGACAACGAGATATCTCATCAAGATTTCAAACTCTATTCAGTCATGAAAATGCGTTTTCAGATGAAAAATGTGAAGTGAGTTTTCTTAGAAATCTTCAACACGTTTTCAGGGGACACCACTGAATAACGATCATGACTGGTTTATCTGGATGTCTCTCAACTATGCCTAAGATTGTCATTTCAAAGCTGTCTGTATTACAGCTGTAGGGATGTTCCAAAGGGATCGTGGTAAGCTGTAGGGATGTGTAAGCTGTAGGGATGTGAGGATGTAGGGATGGTATAGCTGTAGGGATGTGGTATGCTGTAGGGATGTGATGCTGCTGTAGGGATGTGGTATGTGTGGTATGCTGTAGGGATTGCTTGTGGTCGCTTGGCCACTGCGATGCTGTAGGGATGTGGGATGTGGTATGGGATGTGGTATGCCGTATGCAGGGATGTTATTTGTAGGGATGAGGGATGTGGTATTTGTAGGGATGTGGTGTAGGGATGCTGTAGGGATGTGGTAAGCTGTAGGGATGTGGTATGCTGTAGGGATGTGGTATGCTGTAGGGATGTGGTATGCTGTAGGGATGTGGTGTGGTAGCTGTAGGGATGTGGCAAGCTGTGTAGGGATGTGGTATGCTGTAGGGATGTGGTATGCTGTAGGGATGTGGTATGCTGTAGGGATGTGGTAGAGGGATGTGGTATGCTGGTGTGGTATCTAGGGATGTGTGGTAGGATGCTGTAATGTGTGTATGCTGTAGGGATGTGGTATGCTGTAGGGATGTGGTATGCTGTAGGGATGTGGTATTAAGCTGTAGGGATGTGGTATGCTGTAGGGATGTGGTATGCTGTAGGGATGTGGTATGCTGTAGGGATGTGGTATGCTGTAGGGATGTGGTATGCTGTAGGGATGTGGTATGTAGGGATGTGGTATGCTGTAGGGATGTGGTGTGTAGGGATGTGGTATGCTGTAGGGATGTGGTATGTGGTATGCTGTAGGGATGTGGTATGATGTGGTATGTAGGGATGTGGTATGCTGTAGGGATGTGGTATGCTGTATGCTGGTATGCTGTAGGGATGTGGTAAGCTGTAGGGATGTGGTATGCTGTAGGGATGTGGTAAGCTGTAGGGATGTGGTATGCTGTAGGGATGTGGTATGCTGTAGGGATGTGGTATGCTGTAGGGATGTGGTATGCTGTAGGGATGTGGTATGGTAGCTGTAGGGATGTGTAGGGATGTGGTAAGCTGTAGGGATGTGGTATGCTGTAGGGATGTGGTAAGCTGTAGGGATGTGGTATGCTGTAGGGATGTGGTAAGCTGTAGGGATGTGGTATGCTGTAGGGATGTGGTATGTAGGGATGGTATGCTGTAGGGATGTGGTATGCTGTAGGGATGTGGTATGCTGTAGGGATGTGGTATGCTGTAGGGATGTGGTATGCTGTAGGGATGTTGTAGGGATGTGGTATGCTGTAGGGATGCTGTAGGGATGTGGTATGCTGTTCAAGACTCAGTCACAGTTTGTTTGTCTATTGTTTAACACTGCACCTAGCAATATTCCACCTATATTTTGTTGACCAGAAATCACATCTGACCAGATCAGCCAAGGAAGGTAGGATAAGGGCTCTATTTTGTCCCTCTGCAATTTTGTTCAATCTTAGTTAATTCCTTCAAATATTTGAATGACAACTATTGGACACAAGTATAGATTAAATGAGTGAAAAAGATGATTCTTGTAAACTCCAACTCAAAATAGGAATGTCACAATCAAACAGGCGTTTTCACCAGGAAAAGAAAATCAAATAAGATCTACCTCTAAGATCCGTTTTCACCAGTAACCTCTAAGATCCGTTTTGTAGACACATTTTAGTCTTGCCTATACACGTATGTTATTATCTCAAAACATTCACATGTTGAAATGAGCAAAATTGAGGAACAAGATTCACATTCATATGAACACATCTGATAGCTTCCACAACAATTTCTTAATCTTTTTTTCTCATTTCTTTATTTATACAGATCCTGTGTGTGTGCCTGTGCGCCAGAGGGCCGTTATCTTATCTTCTAATGTGTATCTGTTCCTGAACTATAGCACTGTCACTGACCATTGTATATATCATCGTCATCAACAGGCAATAAACAAACGACAAGACACAGTGTTGTTTGTAGTTTAATATCCTTCATCGTATGTGGAGAAGGCAGAGTACAACCAGTACTGCTGATCAGGAAATACAATGTAAGTGTACAAGTTGTCTCCCCCTAGGTAGAAGCCATGTTCTCGCTTGCTCCAGGACACTGGGGAGTCGGCGAACCCGTGAACTGTGACCGCAGCCCAGAGAGTCTTGTTGCTGTTCTTCTCTACATGTGATCTGAAATGGTTGATTGTGAAGATGTGAATTGTTAAAACATCATTAAGTTCCTGTGGGGATTTTGACTTAAAAAGGTCCCCAGCGGATTATGCTCATATTCCAGTGATAATAACAGATATGTTCATACTCCAGTCGTAAAAACAGATATGATATGTTCATACAGATATGCTCAGTATTCCAGTCATAATAACAGATATGCTCGTCCAGTCATAATAACAGATAATAATAACAGATGTGCATATTCCAGATATGCTCATATTCCAGTCATAATAACAGATATGCTATACAGATATGCTCATATTCCAGTCGTAATAACAGATATGCTCATATTCCAGTCGTACTAACAGATATGCCCATATTCCAGTCGTAATAACAGATATGCTCATATTCCAGTCGTAATAACAGATATGTTCATATTCCAGTCGTAATAACAGATAACTAAGGGGACTTGGCGGTCAGGCTCAGTGATTAGGTGTCACTGGTTGGTTGGTTGGTTCTTTAACGCCACACTCAGCAATATTCCAGCTGTATGGCGGCGGTATGTAAATATCTTGTCTGGACCAGACAATCCCGTGATCAAAAGCATGTGCATTGTTCTACGCAATTGGGATACAATTACATGTGTCAAACAAGTCTGCGAGACTGACCACCCAATCCTGTTAGTCGCCTCTTACAACAAGTATGGGTTACTGATGACCAATTCTAACCCGGATCTTCATGGGTCATGTGACTGCAACAAGACGAAGACGGAAGTTATCAAAATATCTATCACTGGTTTGTTTGGTTAACAGGTCGCCATTTTATCACAGGACTATAGCTGAACATTAATGAACAAACATTAAAAAAGGTTGATGCAAAAAGGTCTCATGCCCATTTGTGAGGTTGGGAATTCGGGGTTTAATGCCACAAGTCACATTCCACACAGCAATATCATGGCGGGGACACCAAAAATGGGCTTCACACATTGTACCCATGTGGGGGAATCAAACCCAGGTCTTCAGATTTAATCACATGGCTACCCACCCAACTAACCCATGACACACTGGAAAGCTGGGAGCAAATCTACATGTTTTCACCCATCCAATTTTTCACTGCCCTAAAAAATCTGTCATTCAATAGCACGTACCTTTAATTAAATCATCAACATCACATAGGTATCACATTAATCTCACCTGACGGAGTCCAGAACTCTGTTAATGACATCAGGGGAGATAAATCCTGTACCCTGGTGGTGACCTATGTCCTGTGGTGTGGAGGGGTCAGGAGGTCGGTATGTGTTCAGGAAGTGATCCGCTGCACCATCCCTGAGGAGGAAGAAGTGAGTGGGTTGAGTTTGATGCTGTTTGGATCCATAAAAAACATAACCAAACTGTCATTCCTTATTCCAATATGAGTACTGTTATTACATCTAGATCCGTTCACAACACAAGTCAAGTACTCAACACAGAAATCAAGTACACAACACCCAAGTCAAGTACACAACACAAGTCAAGTACACAACACAAAAATCAAGTACACAACACAAGTCAAGTACACAACACAGAAATCAAGTACACAACACACACAACACAGAAATCAAGTACACAACACACACAACACAAGCCAAGTACACAACACAAGTCAAATATACAACACACACAACACAAGCCAAGTACACAACACAGAAGTCCAGTACACAATACACAAGTCAAGTACACAACACAAGTCAAGTACACAACACACACAACACAGAAGTCCAGTACACAACACAAGTCAAGTACACAACACAAGTCAAGTATACAACACACACAACACAAGCCAAGTACACAACACAAGTCAAGTATACAACACACACAACACAGAAGTCCAGTACACAACACAGAAATCCAGTACACAACACACAAGTCAAGGAAGTCAAGTACACAACACACACAACACAAGTACACAACACACACAAGTACACAACACAAGTCAAGTACACAACACAAGTCAAGTACACAACACACACAACACAGAAGTCCAGTACACAACACAAGTCAAGTACACAACACAAGTCAAGTACACAACACGGACAACACAAGCCAAGTACACAACACAAGTCAAGTATACAACACACACAACACAAGCCAAGTACACAACACAAGTCAAGTATACAACACACACAACACAGAAGTCCAGTACACAACACAGAAGTCCAGTACACAATACAAAAGTCAAGTACACAACACAAGTCAAGTACACAACACACACAACACAGAAGTCCAGTACACAACACAAGTCAAGTACACAACACACAAGTCAAGTACACAACACACAAGTCAAGTACACAACACAGAAGAAAGTCAAGTACACAACACAAGTCAAGTACACAACACAAGTCAAGTACACAACACAGAAGTCCAGTACACAACACAGAAATCCAGTACACAACACACAAGTCAAGGAAGTCAAGTACACAACACACAAGTCAAGTACACAACGCACAAGTCAAGTACACAACACACAAGTCAAGTACACAACACAGAAATCCAGTACACAACACACAAGTCAAGGAAGTCATGTACACAAGTCCAGTACACAACACACAAATCCAGTACACAACACACAAGTCAAGGAAGTCAAGTACACAACACACAAGTCAAGTACACAACACACAAGTCAAGTACACAACACACAAGTCAAGTACACAACACACAAGTCAAGGAAGTCAAGTACACAACACACAAGTCAAGTACACAACACACAAGTCAAGTACACAACAGGTACTCCAAGCCCAACATCATAAAACAACATGTCACATGACAATACAAATATCCTCATTCAAGCAACAATGTCATGTTGATGTCATGTATGTCATCATGCATGCTACCTATTGGATGGTGGGGTTCATTCTAGCTTTTCCCTTCAAAATATGGATCTAACTAACAAAGGGCTCCAGGTTTCTCAGGGCCATCCTACTGTTCAGACATACAGATGGATTCTTGGTCAGACCAAGTGACTGCCTGACTGCCTGAGTTTGGTTTTACGCCGCTTTTAGCAATATTCCAGCAACATCACGGCAGGGGACACCAGAAATGGGCTTCACACATTGTGCCCATGTGGGGATTCGAACCCGGGTCTTCGGCGTGACGAGCGAACGCTTTAACCATTAGGCTATCCCACCGCCCCTCAGACCAAGTGACCCATGCTTGTCAAACAAAGTGACTTTAAGGATGAGATGGCCATGCTCAGTCACTAAGCTGGCTGGGTAATCATACTGAAATGCTCATTATACCAATCACAAGATTGTCTGGTCCAGACAGTTGTTTACAGTTGGTGATCATACAGCTGGAATGTTTATGAGTGCATCATTAAACAACAAACAATTATAGAATCTTAATTATAAATTCATATGTATATAGAGTAACAATTCATTTCAAAACTCACAGTTTTGCCCCACAAGACACAGCTCCAAACCACTCATAGGTCGTCATGCAGCTGTCGTCTGACGTCTTCACACTGCTGTCAGACAGTTCAGGGGTCAGTCGGTTTTTCAGCAACGATGACTTCTGCTTAACTCCAAGTTCACTGACCTCATATCCATTGTTTTCAAAATATTGTTGGATGGAACTCGGGCAGATGTTGTTATCTGGTGCCGGAATAAGACAACGGTTACCAAGGTTACATGACCAGGAAGAGCTAGCTGAATCAGGCTTTCTACTGTGGGTGTGAATTCATAAAATTATATCATATTCATTAAATTTGCTTGTTAGGTAAAACTTTTGGTGACCAAGTCGGCACGCCATTTATGAACTATAGCTTCACGATAGAAATAGAGAGAAATACTAGATTCATTTTTATCTATTTATTCAAAACATTACAATCTAACACCTAGAAATAGTCAGGTTTTGTTGTAGATGAATATGTCCTTTATGCAACCAGCGTACATCTCCAACAAGACTGACTGACTGAGTTAGGTTTTACGCCGCTTTTAGCAATATTCCAGCAATATCACGGCGGGGGACACCAGAAATGGGCTCCACATATTGTACCCATGTGGGGAATCGAACCCGGGTCCTCAGCAAGACGAGCCAACGCTTTAACCACTAGGCTACTCCACCGCCCCCTCTAACAAGACAATCTATCCATTTCACTGTACATTTGTTTGTTGTTTAACGCCACACATAGTGATATACCAGCTATGACGGAAGCCTATAAAAATGGTTTGGACCTGATGATCCAGTGATCGATACAGTGAGATTGATTTACATCGTCAGGGTACAATGAATTCCAGTCAACTCAACAAGCATAGGTTGCCAAGACAACAACAGCTCATACCATCTGGTACCCATCTGACGAGGAAGTTGAACACCAGGTTGAGGCGATCCTTGAGACACCACCACACACGGTTGTAGTTCTTCCTCCCTGGCATGAAGCAGTCGGCGGTCAGGTCAATATGGATGACTGGAAACACAAACACACAAATTGGGTCAGGTCTTACACAGGTTTGAACAGTTCAGTTATTTCAGTGTCTGCTTAATGTGAAGTGACATCCTGAAGTGTATCCACACTTTGATTAATTATAACGTAAACATTGCCTCTGGATTATGGTAGCCTTATTCATGTGGATACACAGAATACATACAGAAAATCAAAAGAAATTTTAACACTAAGTCACAGCTATTCCTAGTGGTATACCTAGTCTACCCTTGAGTTATCTCCCTTGATCCTGACGCACTGTATTGTTCTCCTAGAACCCTTCATAATTTTTCTGTATGGTCCACATGCATGACGTGAAGAGAATCGAGTGAAATTTCATTTCAAATCAAGACTTCAATTCTTCATATATAGGTCAGTTACAAATCGCATTCCATTTAATATTCAATCGCATTGCCGTTTTGCATATATATTATATATATTTCCAACGTATTTAGGATCTGAAGTATTCCTGCCCTTTTTGATTGACAAGCATGGCGCAGAGCAAATGTCTCCAATGTCAGAAATTCATGGCGGATGTTGATCCCCACTCTCTGTGTGCTTCCTGTTATAAAGGCTTACCTTGCTCAATTTCGGATCGATGCTTATTGTGTCAGGAAAACTCCGAAGAAGATCGGTTGTTGATGGACAAATCTCGTTCCTTAGTTAGGAAGAGTAAACATTCATCGTCATCAGAATGTTCTAAGTCAAAGAAAGTTCAGGGATCTCCGCCTTTATCTATTAAATCTGAACTGAAGTCTCGTTCTAGATCAAAATCTAAATCCTCTCCCCACTTGGATATATCTGCGTTCTCAGAACTTTTGGCGGGATTTAAGTCTTATATCCAGGCGGGCCATGGACAAATCTGTACGGGATATGGAGATAAGGAATGACAAAAACTTTCATCGCCTGTCTAAACATCTGGAAGAACCTGTTTATCCGGCAAGACGGCAGATAGCCACAGTGACTTGGTGGTCGATGGCAAGAGCCGGGGCCAAAGTCACTTCCTACAGAAACCAGGGGTGCTATGACGGGGAAAGCCAGTTACCATGCCCTGGCGTACGTAGGAGGCCTGTCCCCTCAGGGGGGAGAAGCCGAGGGCTTCAAGCAATGGGGATGGAGTCTGCCTAGCGGATAACGGTGTATCAACCCAGCAGTCTGATTTGCACGGACCTAGCGGTTCAGAGGACACGGCTATGGACCCGCAAGGTTATTTTGACACAGACAATCCGCCCTTAATCCCGTTAGTGTCTGATGTGACAGATCAGGAGGATTCATCGGTTTATCCTTTCTCACAACCGGAGTTTTCCATGAGAGAAGGGTTGTTGACTCACTGTTCAGCACTCTCCTCCTTAGGAATCGGAAACGTTCCTCGACATGATATTGAATTTGGACTTTGTATGTCCGGTGACACAATCTCCAGTAGGGGGCAGGTTGGCCCAATATTTGGACAATTGGAAACTAATAACATCAGATGAGTGGGTCCTGTCTGTCGTGAGCAGGGGGTTTATTCTTCCTTGGCACAAGCAGTCTCCAGTGACTTGCTTTCCAGAGGGACGTCGGTTTGTTCTTCAAGGCCAACGTTTAGCGGGAGTAAACTCAGCAATATATCAGTTACTGGAGAAACGGGCAATCATACAATTTCCTCCAGAGGATCAGACATGCGGGTTTTATTCACCGGTATTCCTAGTCCCCAAGAAAGATTCGGACGAAATGTGCATGATAATGGACTTGAAAGTGTTGAACAAGCTATTTTTGAGGAAACCGCCAAAGTTCAGGATGGATTCAATTGCAAACCTACGCAACTTGATTCGTCAGGATTCCAAGTTTATAAGCATAGATCTAAAGGATGCGTATCTTCATATCCCTATTCATCCGAGATCTCGCAAATATCTCAGCTTCCTACCTCTACCTCTAGATCGGATAGGACTAGACTTTTGTGTACCATATGTGCCTTGCGCTGGTACATTCAGCGTACTTCAACGTTTAGACGTAATCGTCGCAGACTGTTTATGTCATGTACGACAAATGTAGACTCTGAGATATCCAAGAATACCATATCTTCATGGCTCAGAAAGACTATATCTTTTGCTTATAGGGATCAGAATCAAGACTTAATTGATCTTAAATTCTCCCCCCAATTAGAGCCCTAGCTTCATCCTTAGCAGCTTGGTCGTCAGTTCCGTTAGAACAAGTTGTGTCTAGTTGTCAATGGAAATCTCCTAATACCTTTATCCATTTTTACCTCAGGGATGTTGCTCCCTCTATTGAAGGTTTACATTCATTACGACCTTTAGTAGCAGCTCAGCATCTCGCCTCCGCCTGACTGCCCCTTTGGGGGGGTGGGGTGGTGGGGTGGTTTTGTGTGTGTGTTGACCTGGCATCTACATCTTCAGGAAGGATGACGCGTTGGAATCTATCGTAATCCGGATTTATGGCGTCAGGAATTATATAATCCCTACTATTACGGATTAGGATTATCATGATATCTATCATATCAACCATAAGGAAGTTAGAAGGCTCTCCATCTCTGGGAATGTATTCCCCACTGCTACTGACCAAACTGGAGATAAATTATTTATCTCTGACTAAGTCATAGTTATTCTTAGGAGGTTGAGTAATCAACTCTCAGCTAGTGGTATAGAGGGTAGTATCTTCCAAGGGTAACCCTCCTTCCTTACTTGGGATTCAGGCTACCATAATCCAGAGGGAATGTTTACGTTATAATTAGGAACAATTACATGTATTGTTAGTAATTGTTACTGATAGTAAACTTACCTCTGGATTATGAGGAGTAGTTCCCACCCTGTGTCCTCCCCGCGAATTAAGCCTTAGAAAATGTCATAGATGTGTTGTTGTTTTTAGAAAAAATATGAAGGGTTCTAGGAGAGCAATACAGTGACGTCAGGATCAAGGGAGATAACTCTGGGGTAGACTAGGTATACCACTAGGAATAGCTATCACTTAGTGTTAAAATTTCTTTTGATTTTCTGTATGTATTCTGTGTATCCACAGGAATAAGGCTACCATAATCCAGAGGTAAGTTTACAAACAATTACTAACAATACATGTAATTGTTCCTTTTTACTTTCATAAACAAGAATGCAGTGATGCACAATTATGATCTCAGATTTAAACCTATGATCACAGGATCTGGATAACCCAGCCATAAAGACTTCAAAGCTAAAACCCACAGATAAGGGGTACAGTGACAAACCATCACTGTGGAAATTGAACAACAAATCCAGGCACGAAGAAGATAATTACAAACCCAGATATAAGGGATTCAACTACAAAGCCAAGAATTTGGGGATTCAAAGACAAACCCAGATATAAGGGATTCTACAACAAAGCCAAGAATTAGGGGATTCAAAGACAAACCCAGATATAAGGGATTCTACAACAAAGCCAAGAATTAGGGGATTCAAAGACAAACCATGATGTAAGGGATTCAACGACAAAGCCAAGAATTAGGGGATTCAAAGACAAACCATGATGTAAGGGATTCAACGACAAAGCCAAGAATTAGGGGATTCAAAGACATACCATGATGTAAGGGATTCAACGACAAAGCCAAGAATTAGGGGATTCAAAGACATACCATGATGTAAGGGATTCAACGACAAAGCCAAGAATTAGGAGATTCAAAGACAAACCCAGATATAAGGGATTCAACGACAAAGCCAAGAATTAGGGGATTCAAAGACAAACCCAGATAAAAGGGGTTCAACGACAAAGCCAGAAATTGGGGATTGAAAGACAAACCCAGATATAAGGGGTTCAACGACAAAGCCAGAAATTGGGGGATTCAAAGACAAACCCAGATATAAGGGGTTCAACGACAAAGCCAAGAATTAGGGGATTTAAGGACAAACCCAGATATAAGGGGTTCAACGACAAAGCCAAGAATTAGGAGATTCAAAGACAAACCCAGATATAAGGGATTCCATGACAAAGCCAAGAATTACGGGATTCAAAGACAAACCATAATGTTAGGGATTCAACGACAAAGCCAGGAATTAGGTGATTCAACGACAAAACCATGATGTTAGGGATTCAATGACAAAGCCAAGAATTAGGGGATTCAATGACAAAACCATGATGTTAGGGATTCAACAACAAAGCCAAGAATTAGGAGATTCAAGGACAAACCCAGATATAAGGGATTCAATGACAAAGCCAAGAATTAGGGGATTCAAAGACAAACCATGATGTTAGGGATTCAACGACAAAGCCAAGAATTAGGGGATTCAAAGACAAACCATGATATAAGGGATTCAACGACAAAGCCAAGAATTTGGGGATTCAACGACAAAACCATGATGTTAGGGATTCAACAACAAAGCCAAGAATTAGGGGATTCAAAGACAAACCCAGATATAAGGGGTTCAACGACAAAGCCAGAAATTGGGGGATTGAAAGACAAACCCAGATATAAGGGGTTCAACGACAAAGCCAGAAATTGGGGATTCAAAGACAAACCAAGATATAAGGGGTTCAACGACAAAGCCAAGAATTAGGGGATTCAAAGACAAACCCTGATATAAGGGATTCCACGACAAAGCCAAGAATTAGGGTATTCAAGGACAAACCCAGATATAAGGGAATCAACGACAAAGCCAAGAATCAGGGGATTCAAGGACAAACCCAGATAAAAGGGGTTCAACGACGAAGCCAAGAATTAGGGGATTCAAAGACAAAGCCAAGAATTAGGGGATTCAAAGACAAACCCAGATATAAGGGGTTCAACGACGAAGCCAAGAATTAGGGGATTCAAAGACAAAGCCTAGAATTAGGGGATTCAAAGACAAACCCAGATATAAGGGATTCCATGACAAAGCCAAGAATTAGGGGATTCAAAGACAAACCCAGATATAAGGGATTCTACGACAAAGCCAAGAATTAGGGATTCAAAGACAAACCCAGATTAGGGGATTCATGACAAAGCCAAGAATTAGGGGATTCAAAGACAAACCCAGATATAAGGGATTCTACAACAAAGCCAAGAATTAGGAGATTCAAGGACAAACCCAGATATAAGGGATTCAACGACAAAGCCAAGAATTAGGGGATTCAAGGACAAACCATGATGTTAGGGATTCAACAACAAAGCCAAGAATTAGGGGATTCAAAGACAAACCATGATGTAAGGGATTTAACAACAAAGCCTGAAATTGGGGGATTCAAAGACAAACCCTGATATAAGGGATTCAACATCAAAGCCTGAAATTGGGGGATTCAAGGACAAACCAAAGGGTGTGGGGATATTCAGGAGATACCAGAAAGGGAACCTGATTACTCATGCATGTGTACTGATATAGTTGAGGAAACTGTTTCAGGTTTAGATACTCATTGACTCCTCACAACATAACACAAAGTGTTTGGGATAAAAGCGTAACGCACCTACCATATTTGTTAGGTTTTTGGTGTCTTGGTGTGAAGACTGACGGCTTTCCTTCCAGACCAAGTTGTTCATATGTATCCTTGGTAACATTTAACACCAGTGTCCCTGGAAACATCATATTCTCTCATCATACTGACCACGTATTTATACTGGGTGGGCCTGAATGACAAGTGGTTCAAAATTACTGCAGTCTATAGCATACATGTGAGGTGAAGCACATTGGGAACAGGGTACCCTGTCTGTATTTTGTTCATTTGTTGTGGTAGTACTGCGCTCAGCAATATTCGAGCTATATCACAGAGTCTGGACCAGACAATCCAGTGATCAGCATCATGAGCATCAATCTCTACAAGGCCAACTCTAACCTGGATCTTCACGGACAGCTCAGCACTGATGACTAAGCTGTTTGATTGGCTGCAGTGTGTGAAATAGCCACTGGTCCGCTAACCAGAGCCTAGTAAAATTACAAACCTGTAAACAAGATAATTTAACCCCTGAAATGTACATGAATTCTGCATCGGCCCTCATATCTATTCCTCATATGACGTCACAGAGATGCGCCGCTCTGATTGGTTGAAATTTCGTTTGCGGGTGAGAATTGTGCACTGTTGTCAAAAAGGTTGATTTAAGTTAATTAAAGATCGAATAGAGTAGTTTTAATGACAGGGTTTCATTTATAGCGATGCCAATTAGTAATTTATGTATTTGTACCCCCTAGAGTATATGTGATCTTTAATTTATGATACCCTTTTAAATCATGCAAGATTATGGCCTGATAACCTATATCATGCCGACAATATTTTATTCTCATCTATTTTTGTAATCTTTTGCTTAGTTTCTACATTTAAATTTTGTGCTAGTGAATTATTTTGTGGGCTAGTAACTTTCAGGTATAGCTAGCCCGACTGGCTAGCAAAATGTGGAAACTATTTCGCACACTGATTGGCTGCCATTTTTCTTTTAATATACATGTATATAGGAACAAGCTGGCTGATGGCACCACATTTACTTTCAGATGATGACTTCTTGAAAAGTGAGTGAGTGAGTGAGTTTAGTTTTACGCTGCACCCAGCAGTATTCCAGCTTTTTGGCAGAGGTCTGCAAATAATCGAGTCTGAACCAGACAATCCTGTGATCGACTGCATGAGCATCAATCTACACAATTGGGACACAATGAAGTGTCAGCCAAGTCAGTGAGTCTTACTACTCAATCTGTTAGTCACCTCTTACGACAAGCATGGGTTTAACATATGTTATATTTGGGATTACACTTTCTTAGTAAAGTACAGATTGTAGTACTTTTGGGGTTGAATCCCATCCAGGATTCGAACCCGCACCCTCAGAGTCAGGCACCTAATCGCCAGCACATAAAGTTAGACGCCTACACCACTCAGTCACCGCAGCTTCATGGGTTACTGAAGACCAATTCTAACCCGGGTCTTCACGGGTCCCTTGAAAATATAAAATGCAGTCAAATCCTGATAAGTCGAATCGCTGGGGACCAAGTAATAAATTCGTCTTATCGATGTATTCGAGACATAGGTATGTCTATGAGGGTAGAAAAAAGATGATCCAGTCCTAATTCCTCCACCTAAGCATTTGTTTATCTAATGATTTCCATATCACTAATAGGGGCACCTTATCAGTTCCAGTCTGATTAGCACAGACAGTGATTTCCATAAAATCACTAATCTACCTTTGGAACTCAACCGTCAATGGCGGAAAGGTGTAAGCCGCGCTGGTTTGTTAATTGGATCAGTTTGCTACACCAATCAACTTCTCATTGACTGACTTGGATTATGTGTACAAGATTGCTGTTGTTTGAATCTCATCGGACCAAATTTCCTTCTCGAGTCATCGTGTGTATTTATGAGACGAATTCGTGTAACCGGTATTCAAATGATGACAACTATAACAGGGAATGGTCGGGACCGACAGGTACTTCGAGTTATGCATAATATTCGAGACACCGGCATTCGACTCTTCGGGATTTGACTGTATGTGTAAAAAGGTCATGACCTTACAGGATACTGACAAATATATTTTTTTAAATGAGCTGTCATCTAAACATGTCACAACTAAACATGACCAAACATATTGGGAGTATGGGTGTGACAAGCTTTCAAGACCGATTTATTCTCGTTTCCTTACCAGATGGCAGCAGTGCTACACAATCATGGACGTCAAGCTGCGTGTCATGTGACAGGAAGTACATACATCCTACAACAGCAAAAAATCAAACATTCTACTCTTTGTTTGTTTGTCATTTAATGTCAGACTCTGCAATATGGCTGGTCCGTAAATATTTGACTCTAGACCAGAAAATCCAGTGATCAACATCTATAAACATCTTTCTATGTGGTGGAGTAAGTCAAAAAGTCTGACCACCTGATCTATTTAGATGCAAATAAGTTGACAAGGACTGATTGCCTTCAAACCTTTTACTTTTTAAATATATTTATAATGCATATGATATGAGTCCTTTATGGCATAATAATAATTATCATAACAATAGGGCTTCCCTTGAATTTACCCCTTGTATGTTTGTAAGATAATTTTATGGACAAAAGAAATACAAATCAACAGTGTTAAGTTCTACATTTTTGCAGTGAATGAAATGTTGACATTTACAATTTTTAGCAAAATGTTTTGTCCAGTTTGTCTGCCAAGTGCTCTTTGTTTGAAATCCTAGACAAATCTCAGGTACTTGTCTGGAAGACAAAGTTTCTGGATCAACAGGTTCCTGATTAACCAGGTTTCACTGTGACTTTGAATTAGTTTTGTTTTGTACACTGAAAATGAAAATTGAAACAATCTCATTTTCATTTGTTCAAGATAACACAGAAATGACAATTACATGTGAATGTTATCACGATCCAAACATAATAATGAAAATATAATAATTTGAATATTTTCTGTGTAACCTTTTTTGACAAATGCCTCAATGAATTCCTTGTCTATGAGACGAATCAGCGGCAGTTTGTGAACCAGGTATGCTTCTTCATTGTCCAGCTGGCTGGAGATGTTAGGGGGAATTGCCTCCCCTGGAAGGAGCACAGAAACCTGGAAGGAAATGTCACAATTGAGTCAGTGAATGAGGTTTAGGCACCACTTTCGTATGTGTAACTATCCTTACATCAGTTTATAAATGAAAAATGTAGGACAGCTATTTGACATAAAATTGTTATTTTTGCAAAGCTATCTTTATTATTATTCTTTTCATAGGTATTTCGTCCAAAATGTGGTTCCAAACCCACATGATTTAAAGGGCCGCTTGATTGGAAAGGGGTCCATGGGGCACCATGACACGGGTAAAATGAATATATTTTGTCACCTATTACAACACACATTGAATATTGGGGACTTGTTTTAACACAGAATCTGCACAGGTTTATTGATTGCATCTCAGCGTCCCATCAGAGACCATATAATATTATATGGTCTCTGGTCCCATGCATTGATGCTACTTATATCAAAATGTCAAATACTTAAATATATAAACTTCACACAGAAAATCAAACAAAATGATGATAGTTTGTGAAGTAACTTTCTATTTTGGAGACTAACGTTATGAATATTTTGTCCAGAGTTGTTCTCATGTTGGTAAGAGTTGGTAACCCCCGCTTGAATTAATGTATTCTACTTATTATGATTATTTCAAGGGGTTAGGGCTTTAGATTCAGCATTATGTTAGATTTAGGGTTAGGATAGGCTTTCTATGAAAACATCTATTCTTACTATAAATGTTAGGCATAGAATGATAATCAAACGGGGGTTACGGGCGGAAATCTTTCCCTGATGTTTTCATTACATTCTCTGTTGAAATGAATGTTTGATCATGAACCGATTTGCAGTTAGATTGTGATTCATCCAAATCATTTTCAGGTGATTTTGACCCGAACAGACTTAGCCTCGCTTTTAGACTCACGTGGAATTATGCATAAATACGTACACATGCATTAAAATAATGTTCTGAAATAAATTTCTTATGTCGACTGTTCTTGTGTAAGAAAGACGATTTTTCAAAAACGAGTTTGCCCGAAGGACTCGCGTTTGGAAAGGGCGCAGACATGTTTACATCCCGCACTAAAATCGCCTTTTATACAAAAGACGAACTCAATAGAGAGTCAAACAACTGCGAAATTGGCATGTGAAGCAACATCGTATGTGCTGTTTTCATCGTAGGTATATTGTAAGATAAGATAAGATAAGATAATTCTTATTATCCCAATAAAGGGGAATTTGTTTTGCATCATATGCAGTTCTCCTGTTTTTCTTTCATAAAGCAGCCATATATAACGTTGCAAATGGTTATCATAATTGTTTAAAATAATCAGGATATAAATACATCAATTTAGTACACAAACATAGATATTGACTAGAATTTGGACAATTGGAAGACAAGTAATTCACTGAATTTGTTAATACATCTAATACTAGCTGGAACAAATGAGTGGCGAACCCTGTTTGTTCTAAAAGTCGGCATTCACAGCCTGCGTCCAGAAGGTAATGATGAATATTCCGAAAAGAGTATGTGAGTAGGATCACTTAAAACTTTGTTTGTCTTGTTTTAAATTTGCTGCTCATAACAACTGCCGATAATTTCGATAGGAATCCCAATAATTTTAGACGCAGTGTTTACGATTTTTGAGAGTTTGTTTTTATTCTGGACAGACAGGTTCCCGAACCAACTAAAAAAATTAAAGGTTATCACACTTTGAATATAGGTTTTGTAAAATAACACCATGATAGTTTGGTCGATTTTAAAATGTTTCAACTTCCACAAAAAATGCAAGCGTTGTTGTCCTTTTTTATATATTTTCTCAGTGTTTTCGTTCCAGGAAACATATTCACGTAGACACCTGTTTTTACAACGTTTTCCTACAAGTACAACTTAATTGTCGGGCTGTGGGGTAGCCTAGTGGTTAAGGCGTTTGCTCGTCACGCCAAAGACCCGGGTTCGATTCTCCACATGGGTACAAAGTAAACTCACGCACAATAAACTCTTGTCGTTCTGATATGCGACCGATGTGAATGTAGCTTTAAATCTTTCGACCACACAGAATTACCCACGGGCATTGTTCATGACGAAAACGTTCGTGAGTGCTCTTTCCGCATATCAATCCTAGTTTTTTTGTTGTGATAAACGTTAATGTTTGATGGCGTAAATAGTTGATTTAATAATTTTATGTACTATCTAAAACAAACCATGGATGAATAAAGTTATCAACACAAACTGATTTTTATATTTAAATTCTTTAAATTCGCTGCGATACTTTTATCGACAAAAGGGAAACAACTCTTCCAGTTGTTACAGTAAACATGACCGAGGAAAAGACTCGCTAAGACTTAGGCCATGGAATATAGATTATGGAAATGAAAAACCCAATAATTTGAATAATGGCAGCGATGTTTGAAGAGATAAGACCTTCAATCGAAACTTTGGAAGCGGATATCCAGCCATCCACTGAAACTGTCTGCCCAGTTCAAGGTTGTGACAAAACATTCAAGAATTCATCACATCTGTGTCTCCACAAAGCTAAAGTCCATGGAATTGAAGTGGTAAGTAGTCATTCATAAAATTGTCGGGTTCCTTCCGTTCCCCCATCTCTAAACCAAACTCTAAACCTAACCCTAAACCTAGCCCTAACTTAAATTTTGGACTTTTAATCATTTTGTGAGTTCTCTAGTAATTGTTGTGTTAAGTTTTGTTTATAATTCTAGAATATTTATACATATTATTTGGGATGGGGGAACGGGAGGAACTCTTACCAAATTGTCGGAATTTCAGTAATTATAAATTATGTGTTATATTCCTCAGATCTTTTAACAACTCCTAAATATATATTTTGACAGAAAGTATGGTACCTATTGCCAAATGCCAAATATTGACCTGTCACTCAGTCCGCATGGTATGCACACCTGGGAAGTTGACATGGTAACAATGTCATCTATGGGATGACTCCTCACCCTGCAACATTAGAGTAATCTATCGCCTCTTTCATTCTGGGGTGGTTATTTTTTTTAATGTTTTTTTTCTTCTGAATAGTATGAAAATAACACACTAAAAATATAAGAGGCTCATATCCTCACACAATGTTGCAGAGTCTTGTCTTGACTGTTGAACACCCTCTCAACTAGTTTGATAGGGAGACAGTGTTTTCATAGACTGAACCAGTTCGTAGAATCGGTGGATTCGTAGTCCAGACTGGTTCGTAGATGGTGATTTCGTAGACATGTATAAATAATTGAATAATAGTATTTTGTAAACATATTAATTTTTGATAATCACTTGAATTGTGTATAATGAAGATGTCATGCTTTGATGTCACTCCTCGAATACATCATCTGGTGTGTTGATGGTGACGGCAGTGAGTGTTTGTACAGGTAATCTTTGTCGGCGGATCAGACAAAATTACTCTACTCATCATAGTTTCCCGACAGCAAGAAAATAAAGAAATTGTTTTTATTGTTTTCACTGGCGGCTGTGGGTGGATTAACAGGTTTCACTGAGTTGTTGTGAATGTTAATTAGGAAGTCGTGAGTTGTTTTGATGTTGTTTTTTAAATACTGTGTGTATATTGAAGTGTTTTCTTAATTACTTTCGTCATATGAGCGAAATATTCTCAAGCACGACGTTAAACCCAATTTCACCTCATTTCTTAATTACTTTGTCGGTGACCCACCTTATCCTTCTTCTCTACTGCTACTTCTCTGCTGGTGTGCATTTGATGTTTTTTTCGACACTGATGATACTTACCTAGTATATATTTTTTTAATTTCACAAAACTCAATTTCATATATTTATTAGCGGCCTGGAAGTTGTCCCATAGGCGATCATACTTACCTAATATATTTTATTTATTTCACAAAATGCAAATACTTTTCGTTTACATTAAGTCATAATATCGATTTTCATCATCAAAGATGTTGAAGTTTCCCCATTTTACTAACGTCTACAAATCAACTGGATTTCCACGTCTACGAACCAGTCTGGTCTACGAATTCACCTACAGTCATTTGATATGTCATAGAGATTCAACATTTCTGACATGTCTTTTGATTTAAACATATTTATTCAAGAGAATGGATTGGGTACAAGTTATTCCAACTTAGTGAAACCCTCTCTTATTTACAGTGCTTACATGCAAAAGTGAAACAAACTATATGTACAGGACTAGAAATATATGTACAAAAGGAGTATAAGACCTTTAAAATAAAGTAATACATTGAATACATGAATTATTTAGATCATAAACATTATATCCAATTACTGAACCTTTTGGAGTTTGATACATGTATATATTTTGAACTTCTTAAAAAATCTGAATATTGTCACTGTATGGAAGATCTGACATGTCTAATGAACAGTTGGTCCTTAAAACTGTCATTGTCTAAAATTACAGCTACACTATTTTCAACTTGATTGGGGTTTTATGCATCCAGATTGTGAGTGAGTGAGTGAGTTTAGTTTTATGCCACACTCAGCAATATCCCAGCTATATGGCGGCGGTCTGTAAATAATCGAGTCTGGACCAGACAATCCAGTGATCAACAACATGAGCATCGATCTGCGCAATTGGGAACTGATGACATGTGTCAACCAAGTCAGCGAAACTGACCACCCGATCCCGTTAGTCGCCTCTTACGACAAGCATAGTCGCCTTTTATGGCAAGCACATGGGTTGCTGAAGACCTATTCTACCCCGGATCTTCACGGGTCCATCAAGATTGTGATAAGTATGATGATGATTTTGATAACATGTGAATTGAATTTTAACATATACTTACAGGATAAGTTAAAGTCTAAAGGCAAGGCTGGAATACCTTGTCGCTATCACTGCCCAGTGCTTGGCTGCTACTATTACAGAGACAGACACTTTGCTAGCTACAAACTCCTCAAAAAAGGTAAGCAAGGGGCATTTTCAGTTCACTGCAGTAGTGTCCCTAAAACACTTTTTGATGATAGAGTTGGATGTTATTTTAAAAGAATGGCAAAATTTAAATTCATTTGATTGTGAAGTTGATTTGAGAAAAACAGAAAGTTACTGAGCTTACTGTGACACATGTAGGCTTGGATTATGAAAAAATAGCATCCTGAACATAAGCCCATGAAAAGAGACCTAACTTTGTGTATTGTCCAAGTAAATAACAAGTTTAGTTCATCACAATAATTTATATGCAATATTACCGATGACACAATTTTCACATAAATAATTGGATTGCCTCAGTGGTGTAGTGGTTAGGGCATCCTCCTGGAAAGCGGTCGGTAGGTCGCAGGTTCGATCCCCAGCCACGTCATTCAAAAAAACGTTAAAATATGGTACTTGTTGGTCCCTGCCTGGTGCTCGGCATTAATAGGAACAACAAGGACTGGTCGACTCGGAGTCAGTATAATGTGTCTGAGTGGGGTATTCATGCTTCACTGCGGTATGGTATCTCAGTGGGCTAGCACTATAAAACCAGCTCAAATCTGGGCTAGTACAAGCAGCCGCACATACACACTCATGCACGTTGTCATATGAGTGAAATATTCTTAAGTATGACATTAAACCCCATTTCACGTCACCTCATACCGATAATCATTAATAGTTTTTTCCATCTACAATATTTCCAATTGACGATCATTTTAGCCAGCCATTATGAAGACAGATGAGTTGACATTAAGTATGAAGATATCATTATGTGTTTATCTGCAGCACTATGGAAGTATTCATGGAGGCAAGAAGTTCACGTGCTCCAAATGCCAGAAAGCGTTCGGCTTTGACCACGCCAGGAAGCGTCACGAGGGGACCTGTGGTGTGATATACAAGTGTGACACATGTGATTGTCCCTACACCACGAAGGAAGCTCTAATCATGCACTGTAATCGCAAGCAACATGAACTACCAGATGCTGTGAAGGAAACAATGAGAAAATTCAATTCTGAAAAAAATAATTCAGTATGTGCAATTACCGAATTTAAACCCCAGACTTAATTATGGTATTACAATTTGATCACCAAAGGGGTCGTATTTTCATTATTAAGCCCAGACTTAAATACAAGAATTTCTGTTAACTACTGGTTGGGCAGGTTGGGGATATACAATGTTTAAATTTGATATTTCCATTATATTGGTTTGCTGCCTTAATTAATAGGGGCGGCGGGGTAGCCTAGTGGTTAAAGCGTTGGCTCGTCTCGCCGGAGACCCGGGTTCGAATCTCCACATGGGTACCATGTGTGAAGCCCATTTCTGGTGTTCCCTGCCATGATATTGCTGGAATACTGCTAAAAGCGGCGTAAAACCAAACTCAGTCAGTCAGTTATAATTAATAATGCTAAAGTAGTGTAGACCAGTTCACTTTTTCCACCTGACTATTAGCACTAAGGATATCATTTTACAGGCATATCAGGCTTAGGATATCAGACCAGTGCCTATTTCTATCTCTTGCCAGTATGTTTCCACACCATTATAGGTTTTGTGTTTGGTATGATTGTTGGCGTAATGATAGGGGCAGCTAATGTTCTACTTCTCTTCCAGATGTCGGAAACCGAAACCCCCTGACCGCCCAGCAAGTAAATCTGATGTCTGTCCCCAACCCTGTGTGATCTTTGTGTCTCGGATGGACCCCCAGGTCAATACAGCTCCTGGGCCACTCCGCCAGATTCTGCCGAAACCCATGATTAAAACTGTTATCCCCATGACAAGAGTTACTGTCAATTCCAATAAGATATCTGTAGAAAAGTTTGACTTTCCAGCCAAACAGACTGCTGAAATTCAGACGGACATCTATGGTGTCAGTAATCCCTTAGAACAGAGAGCTGTGGTTAAGAATCCTTCAAATTTACATTTGTCAAAGAATGTTGCCATGGCTACCACAGCAACACAGGTTTCACTAGGCAAATCTCACGTTATTGTTCCTTCCAATTCTTCCGTGACATCATCGACCGGGATTCAGACAAATCTAAGCATTCTGTCCACAAAGAAACGTCACTGTTCCATCGCAGAAACCCAGACTCCTGGAGATTTAATTCTTAAGTCAGCAATGGCAAGTGCAGATATTCCTTTCCATGATCTCAGGGGGAATGACAAAGGTCAGAGGTCACCAAGGTCAAAGGGTAAAACTCCAAGGCGGCGCAGCCTCAAGACATCGGAGGTTCAAACACGGGAAACGTTTCCACCACGGAAGAAGAGGAGACGTCGGGAACTCCGGCAGACAGATGGTTGCTGCTGAGTGCAATACAGACAATATTGGCCTCCTGTATCCCACAGCACCGCCTGCTGCCAGAACAGAGCAAACGTCCACTCAGACCCAGAAGAGTTTCTTGGAAGAGTTTGGTCACTACAGGCAGCAACCAGTAAAGAACTCGGAATCACAGACAAGCTTGTCCACATTGTTTAAGAATATGAGAGAGAGCTTACTTACGGAAGAGAATCCAGCCATTTTGTCAGATCTTGGATTAACGTTCAGCGATGGTCAAGACCAGTCTGTGGTTGATGCAGAATGTGGGCCAGGAACATCTCTGGTTGACTCTGGTTGTAGTCCTGGAATACCTTTGGTTAATACCAATCATCAGAGAATGCTGATGGTTGACACTGGATGTGGCCCTGGAATTCCAATGGTTGACTCTAGTTGTGGATCAGGAATGTCCATGGTTGACAGAGGGTGTGGCTCAGGGTCATCCATGGTTGATGCTAATTGTGGGACAGATTCCTTCAGCAGGACTACTCTTCAGTATCAAGGTAGTGGCACACAGACAAATACGGACCCAGATGTAGATTTTCTCTCTGTTTCAACTCCCTGCTTCCTTGAGCTTCTAGAAGGAGATGCATCATCAACATCAGGACTCACATCAGCAGTGTGCTCGGACTCACGTCAGACGAGGTCTCTTGGATCAAACTCACAGTTCCAGCGAGACAGACTTGGTCAGACATCTGTCACAGTAGGCACTAATGGCGATGATGAAAGAAGACTCTCAGAGAATCTGTTGTGTCAGAGGAATCCTCACAATGGCATTCCATTGAGTCCTCCTAAACACATAAACTCAAACCGTGCAGATTCTGATCCGTACACCTCATCCTATTCCTCCTCCACTGCTTTTGGTCGCCATGACTCCCTGGGTCGATCCACCAAGGAGGTGGAGTCTTTAAATGATTGGAATCCTTGCTTGGCATCAACAGCTGCTAAACATATCCACACTCAGACCATGGTGCCAAGGTCTGCTGATTTCGGTGCCCAGACTCCTGCTGCCCGATCTCAGACTCTAGACTTTCTCGACTCCCATGATAATCCTCATATGGAAGGTCAAGGACCAATGTTATCTTCCAGTGCAGGCACGGATATGCACACTCAAACAGCAGACGATCTTCTAGACTTCCTCATGACAAATATGGAGACACAAACAGACGATCTGTTCATATCCGGACTCGGTTTATCCGATATTGAAACTCAGACACCGGCAGAGAATGATTCCCTGGATACCCTAGTGACCACGGAGACTCAGACAAACATGCAGTCGTTGGTACACGAGGAGAATGATCTCACACTCTTCACCGACATGCAGACTCAGACACAGTTCAATGTCGTGGAATTCAGCTCAAATGATCTCACAGACTCTCATACTCAGACAAACTTTGAACTTTTCAGCTTGTGATATGTTGGCAATGTGCAAACAGTTTTGCTAGTTAATAAGATTGACGGGTCAACTTTAAATCTTTACACAACAGTGTTTAACTGTATGCCTATACTTGCCAAGATTGGCCAAAACTGTTTGTGTAATTGCAGATACACCAAGAAAAATGTGAGTACCGTATTTCCTCTAATAAGCGACTGGGTGCCCAACCCTTATTACGCTTACTGGGTGTACCGTAATTAATTGTTAGTGAACGCTACATCAAAGTTGAAGACCATTTCTAAATAAATCCATTTTTGGATCAAGGGAGAATACATTCATAAAAATGTACCCAGTGCTTATTACAGACCCGACTCTTATTAAGGTCTCTGCGCTTTCTTAAACTGCCGCTTAGTCCCCGGCGCTTATTAGAGACCCAGCTCTTATTAGAAGAAATGCGGTATCACTAACTTATGCCCTGCTTCAGACAACAATGCATTTATTTATTTATTTGTTACATTTCACTGCTGATGAAAATTATTGAAATGGTTGGAGAGTGGTGACATTGGGGTTCAAATCTCAGTCATAAAATTACACTGATCCAAATCTGTTATTATCACAAATCATTCAAGTACATAACCTTTACACGAATAGACTGTCGGTGATGAGAGCTTTGTGGCTGTAATAGACAAAACAGTACAGCTAGCTTGAGTTTGATTTGCCTCAGGTAACCAAATCCATAAGATTTTCAACAATACCTATCATATATGTGCTTTTGCTATAATTCTTTATTATTTATTTTCTATATAACTTTAGACAGTAGAACATTTAATGAAATGATGCAATGTCTGTTTCTTAAAGTTTACTTCAAATTGTATACTGAAATGTTGTTTCTCAAATATCCTTAGCTTGTTTAACCATAGCTCGCGATAACAGCTCAGAATATTCTAGGTAGACATTTTGAATTTGTTCGAATAATATTTTAATTTAAAAAAGAAAGAATCTTTAGCCATAATTAACACATTACATTTGTGATTTGGTAGACTGACTGACTGAGTTTGGTTTTACGCCGCTTTTAGCAATATTCCAGCAACATCACGGCAGGGGACACCAGAAATGGGCTTCACACATTGTACCCATGTGGGGATTTGAACCCGGGTCTTCGGCGTGACGAGCCAACGCTTTAACCATTAAGCTACCCCACCGCCCGTGATTTGGTAGATGTTGATGTCACATGAAAGACTCACCACCAGCCTTTCTTCTTTCAAGTTTTGGAGGGGTGGGTAGCCTTGTGGTTAAAGTGTTTGCTCGTCACACTGAAGACCTGGGTTCTATTTCCCACATGGGTGAAGCCCATTTCTGGTGTCCCCCGTCGTGATATTGCTGGAATATTGCTGACGGTAGTGTAAATCATGCACTCAGAATGGGCTCAGTCTGATATTCATGCCATACCAGAGTCTCCCATTCTCTGTCCTCCAGGGATTATATTTTTGTTAACCGACACTTGCCATTGCTCATGTTGATTTGTTTTTGTGCAATACTTTCATAGCACTTATATTTATCCCTATTTTGTGATATTATTTATTGATACATAATGAAACAGTTTTATATTTTAACTTGAACAAGTATTTGATCAACTTTCAAGGGATCGGATCATTTGTTGTTGATAGTATGAATTGTACGAATCTCAACGTACATCTTATTTACACAGCCAGTAATCAGAGTAGATTCGTTTGGTCTCAGACTGGCCAGGATGAAAGGTGCACTTTCAGTTATATTTTGTAAGAAAATGCACCTTCAAGATGAGTGATATCCAACAACCCTGCACCCTTGCACACCTTCACATTCATGGTGTGGGATATTATGGGATATTGTAGTCAGCTTGTCTGTCCATTCATAATCATTTCTACCTGGATCACATATCACACACTTATTGGTATTTTTTCATAGAACTTTGTACCCACAAACACCAGCTTGTTGACAGGTGCATATTGCTATTTAGAGATTTTTAGAAAAGACAATGAAAATTTCTTTTGCACAACAACAGGTTTGACTTTGATTTTGGGCACAGTTGTCCGCTGGTACTTTTCTTCTTGACAGAATTCGATTATTTTGTGAAATCCATTATCTCATATCATTGGAGAAAAGAGCCTGACATACAAAGTTCTGAATCCCAATGCCATGGTATTGTTACGTAGCTCAATAACTACCCTAGTATATAGACAGAGGAATCGTGTAGGAACAGACTCTTCGAGTTGGCCAGATCACTCTTGCAGGACTTGCTATAACAATCAGATGATTGTTGTTTCAAATTTGTGGGCGCCAGGGGGATTTGTCATCTTTTGATGGCTCTAGGGGCGGTGGGGTAGCCTAATGGTTAAAGCGTTGGCTCGTCACGCCGAATACCCGGGTTCGAATCCCCACATGGGCACAATGTGTGAAGCCCATTTCTGGTGTCCCCTGCCGTGATGTTGCTGGAATATTGCTTAAAGCGGCGTAAAACCAAACTCAGTCAGTCAGTTTGATGGCTCTAATTCTTTGAGTAGTCAAACTTCATAACAGGGTCCATCTGATGTGTTCAGGGTTTGTCAGGTCTTGACCAGATAGGTTTTCATATCGTAAAAAATGTATATTGATCTTCAAGTTTATTACATCATTGGATATTGATCCAAGATCAGGGTTCTGCTGACATGACTTCATAACAAGGGTTGATCAGAACTTGACGGGAAGTTTCATATCGTGGCCATAGAGATCATCCAGCTTACAACCCTGGATAGTGATCACAGATACTGGTAGGTGTTCTGCTGATTGCAAACAAAATTTGGAGTAAATAAGGTTTGTAGATTTAAATATAGACTTAGGCTCTGTAACTCACCACATATATTTCTGGACTGTTTGCGACTCGGATTAAACAGGTCGTTATGTAGAGTCATCCTTCGCAATATCGTCCTTTGTGATACGGCAGGGTAATCTATGTTCCCAGCAACCATGATCTCATATATAACATGTATCCAGTTAAGTCCCCAAGGTGCTGAGTGTATGTTAATTATTGTTATACATGTAGGTAGAAAAATGCATTATACTAACACGACAGCAATATGTGTTATCCCTGTTATAAGAACTGTTTACGATATAAATTCTTTTGATAATGGAATAGAAATTCTTTGAAGTTGATCATTTTTAACTAGTGTCCTTACAATATATGGATAAATAACTTCTATATTGCTGTTCTAACACTGTGATCATCTCTTGCTTGATAACGGTGTTAGAGGTGAGGTGAGGTGAAATTGGTTTAACGTTGTGCTTGAGAATGTTTCGCTCATATGACGACGTGCATGCGTGTGTATGTGTATGTGCGGCTTCTTGTACTAGCCCAGACTTAAGCTGGTTTTATAGTGCTAGCCCACTGAGAGAACCATGCCGGTTTGAAGCATGAATACCCCACTCAGACACATTATACTGACTCCGAGCCGACCAGTCCTTGTTGTACCCATTAATGCCGAGCGCCGATAACAGTGTTAGAACCTTCACCAAAACGTTGCTCTCACAGCAATATAGAAGTTGTTTCCTTATCCTGACTCATGCTCTTTTGCTTGTCTTCTTCTTCTTGCGAACATAGTGGAACACTTGTATCTCCTTATTTGAAGCTCCCTTCAAAATAAAATCACTAATTGGTACTCACCACGAGTTGCTCCCCTTTGTCTCCCCTGGCGGAAAAGGTGTAAGCCACCCTCTGGCCATGTGCTTCACTCTCTCCTTCTTCGCCCAGTGAGCAGGATGTGAGAGCGCCTTGTGTCTCCTTACACACATATCCTTTGATAATCTCTTAGTTTTTACCTCTCATAGGTTACTATAGAGGTATAGCTAGTATCCTTTACTATTTGTATTGATTAATTATCATTATTTCTACTGTTTATTCCGTGTGTATTAAGTGATTGTTCAGCTAACTTCGTTCATGAAAATCTATGCGATTTGTAGATTACGTTTTCTGCCTCCGATCCACATGTAATATGCCCTAGTTGTTCTCGCCGTGTGCGTTTAATTCCGTTGCAGTTACTGCATTAATTTATCTCATTCTGCATTTAATAAATATCATCTTTGCGTCTTAAGGCGTGCTGCAGATAGATCAAAAAACAAGGGCAAAACATGGCAGAGAGTCAGATATTCCTTCCAGTCAGCTGCTAGCGATCGACCCTCTCCCGTCTGGTGTTCTGCTAGAGACCCCTGCGGCAGAGGAGCGTGGGGCGCCATCCGTTACCTCGAAAAAAGCGACCGGCCTCCCCAGACATCCCGTCATTGCAGACTAAGTCTAAGAGGGCCTCATCGTCGTCTCAGCGCAGATTGAGGACACCCAGGGCAGCGCCAGACTTCCAAAGGGAAATCTGAAGACAGCAAGAACTTTCTCAGCGAGATCGTTCCAGCAGCAGAGTTGGGCCTCTCGATGATCAGCCGATAATCATCCCGACTTCACGGCAGAAGAAGCGACCCGGTGTCAGCGACTGTGACTTCTGCAGAGATCTCCATGCAGCCTGATGCCTCTACACCGGCGTCAGGCGTCATTGATGTGAACCCCATCGCAGAGAAAGGCGCCCGGCGACTTCGTCTGAATCATCCCAGAAGACATGATCGCGGCAGATTATGAACATCATGGAGGACCACTACAAACTGCGCCAAGCGAAGTCCGAGCGCGAGCGAAGGCTCCAGCGTGAACACACACCCAGAGGCACCCCGTCAGCGTAGCAGCCAAGGCGATGTCACCTTCGAAGGAAGTCCGCACCACCTTGGCGAAGGACCTAGATGTACAGCCTTGGCGAAGGCCTTGGCGAAGGCGGGAGAGATCATCACCATCTTCGATTTCATCTCTAGATATGGACTCAGACCATCAGACATCCGGAAGCCTTCGCGAAGGTCATATCATCGATCCCCGGACGGGGCGCAAAATGAAGCTTGCGAAGGCATTCGCGAAGGACATATGATTCAGATCTTCATCGTCTAGAAGAACATCGAGGGACTGCCGAAGAGCTTGCGAAGCTATCAACATTCACCTCACAAGTCTCGAGAAGATCATCCCATAGGCGATCTCCACTCCGTTCATCACCAGATTCGATCACCCATCAGATCTCCACATAGAAGCGGCACAAGTCAACTAGATAAATACAAACCTCATCAGATATACAGACAGCTACCGCGGTCGAAGAGCATCTACAATTTATTAATGATGATGGTTTTGAGGATGATGGAGGAATCATATTTTCTGATGCAGAATCACGGTATTGGATGGTCAATAACCTAGATCTCACATCACCATCTAAAAGTGGCAATACAGCTCAGGCGTATTTGATGAAGGAAGATGATCCAGATGCAATCACTCTACCCCGATCGACCCGATTGCGGCAGTGCCACAGAATCTAGATGCAGCTTTCCAGAAAGCTCACGAAAGTTCAGATACCACATCTACCCAACTTTCAAGCCAAGAAGTTCTCCACGCATAACATGGACTCCTTCTACAAGGCCCAGGACATCGATGAGAACTATAAGATCATCAGCGATGTAAAGAACAAGATTTACAAGATGGATGATGCATAAGTTGGCTCATATAGAAACCATGGCGAGGCGTATGTTCTTTGGGTTAAATAGATCTAGGGCGATCAATGAGACTCTTATTACTAGATTCGGGATTCCACGGCGGAAGATGATAGAATGATTTATTCTGCCTTACTTATGCAAAGAAAGATCAGCAGTTTTTAGCGGATCATCTTACATCTGTTTCAGCAGCACTGACCTTAGCTTCGTCGTCAAGGCCTCCTGCGCCTCCTGTAATTGGGGGAGAACTTTACAGCCCACTTTATACAGCCCGTGGTCGACAACATCCATCTTTGGCGGAGAAAATCGACAAAGATTAAGCCAAGGAAGTCTCTAAGGATTCCAGGGAAGTCCTTATGATTAGATCGATGGACACACTAGCCAGCGTCATTAGTCAGACTTCACAAAGATACTCAGGCAGATCTAAGTTCACGGGCCTACAAAGAGCAAGAGACAGGAAGATAGCCAGCTCTAGAGGTAAAGATTCTTTTAAATTAAGCCCATATGGCAACTATAGAGGAGGATCAGGAAGAGGCAGGACACCCAGAGGTTCCGCAATTATAGGCAGCTGAAACACAGGTTGGAGCGACTGGAGTCTTCCACCCCAGCCGTTCCAGTACAACCAGCTCAAGTGGGTGGGCGCCTCCAACTACACTGGGAAAACTGGGGAATACTGCAAGATCCTTCGTCTCCAACATTATTCAACAGTTTATTATCCCTCTACAGGACAAGCCTCCGCTGACAATCAAACCCCCAAGTTCGATTTACAAAGCAACAACTACCAAAGATAAAGAGGCTGTCTCATCACTCCTATCCAAACAGGCCATAGAAGTAATAGATCAAGCAAGCGTCGAACCAGGTTTCTACTCCCCAGTTTTCCTAGTTCCCAAGAAAAACTCCGCGGAGAAATACAGACTCATCTACAACATGAGCTTTTTCAACAAGAACTATCTCATAAAACCACGAAGTTTAGCATGATACATTTACCTCAGTTCGCCAGATGATTAGATCCTATGGACTACATGGGCAGCATAGATCTACAGGATGCCTACTTGCACATCCCCATTCATCCCGATTCCAGGAAATACCTACGATTTACTCTAGAAGGGCTACATTACCAGTGGAAAGTACTCCCATTGAATATCATCAGCCCCTGGCTATTCCGAGGATAGCGAAACCGATTATCAAATTTCTACATCGTCAAGGGCTCGCGGTCGCGTTTTACCTCGACGGACGGGATACAAGTAGATCAAGATCCACTGCGTCTCAAACTACAGTTAAATTACATCATAAAGCTACTAACACAACTAGGTTGGTTAGTAAACTTCACAAGTCGGACCTAGTACCATCGCCAAGACCTACAGTTCCTAGGTATTGATTCATCACAAATCGCAACCGTATTATGGTACCAGAAGACCGTTGGCTCAAGATACAACAGACCATTCCACCAGCTCTACTCTCTCCGTTACCACTGCGACAATGGCAGAGCCTACTAGGTCTTCTCACATCAGCCCAAGACATGACTGTCACAGGCAGATTACAGTTCGTCCCCCCTACAGGTCCTCATCAGCGCACATCTCAGCGATGTACAACCATTCAGTCTACGAAACATCTCAGACCACATCTACTATGGTGGACCAAGAAATCGAATGTCTGCGAAGGGATTTGTTTAGCAGAGCAGGAATACAAAACCCATCTGTATGTAGGCGTCGTCACTCCAAGGTTGGGGAGCTCATCTCACCAACCACCGCGATATCAGGGTTATGGAATCAGCAAGAATGCAAACTCCATATAAACAGTCTAGAAATGAAAGCTGTAATCAGCGCCATTCTACATTGGAGCACATTTCTACAAAATCGCGGCCTAATGATCCATACAGACAATTCGACAGTGGCGTTCTACATAAACAAGCAAGGCTCAGCGAGATCGATGAACCTTTTGAACCTAAGCTTTCAACTGTTGATTTAATACAAGATCTAAATCTACATGTCAGAGCAGTGCACATTCCGGAGCCAGAAATATACTAGCAGGCGGCTCTCTCTCGGCCTCATCTACCATCACCGACAGAGTGGATGATCAACGGGAAATTTTTGCACAGATAATCAAGCAATTAGGGCGCCCGCTAATAGACCTATTAAGCCCGCAGCGATTCAACAATCAGCTACCGACATTACGTGTCACCAGTCCCAGACCCCCAAGCTTGGGCAGCGGGCGCTCTAAGTCTATCATGGGAAGGCCTCAATGCGTCGCAGCGTTTCCGCCGCCAGCAATAATACCTCAAGTATTACAGAAAATCAGACAAACACAGAGCCTACAACTCACTTTGGTGGCCCTACTGGCCGGCCAGAGCGTGGTTTCCCATACTAATTCAAAAATCGGTCAACCAACACTGGAGCTACCCAAGCGGCGCCAAACCTGTTAATTCATCCTCACACCAAACAAGTGCGCGAGCCCAGCAATGTTCCAACTACTGCGTATGGACTGTATACAAATGTGTTTAAACAAGAGGGATATTCTGCCAGGGCGGCAAAAGCAGTCAGCGCTTGCCTTCACGTTACTCAACTTCGTGGCAATGCGGCGACAAGTGGCACAGTTTGAAAATTATGCAACAAAGAAAGGGTTTACAGCAAGAGGCTTCACACCTCAAGTGGCAGACTATTTGTGTTACCTACGCCAAAACAAACATTTAAAAGGTTCAGCGATATCAACATATCTTGCGGCTTAGCTCTGTAATCACCATGAGAGCGGGTGTCAAATTGACAAGATCTCCAGAGTTACTGGCCTTACTCACGAGCTTTCGATTGGAGGACCAAAGCGGAAGTTCCACGCCCAGCTTGGGATCTGAATGTAGTGTTACAACACCTCCGCAGTGAGGTCTATGAACCAACAGGAATCGACAAACTTTGAATTTCTCTCACAGAAAACATTGTTTCTGCTATAAGCTAGCCACAGCAGCAAGAATGTCTGAAATTCAGCTCTGGATTCTGAGAGGATACAGTTTGATGACAATCATAACACAGCGCACCTCGGATTAAGATGGGATTTCATTGCAAAGAATCAACTGCCAGGTCAACCAGACAGATTATTCCACATCCGGTATCCTCTATTCTCGGATCACAAGATACACAAGACCTATCACTGTGTCGGTAAGAAGCTCAAAGTTTATTCTGACGATCCAAAACAAGGAGAAGATTTCTCAAGCGTTTATTCATCCCATTATAAGCCCTCACTGAATCAAACAGAAGTGTCACGGACCACAATATCTATTTGGATAAGGACTGTCATTCTCCGTGCCTACAAGGCAGCAGGCTTGGACCCACCAACAGCATCAAATCCACATGAGATCAGGGCACTGGCCTCTACCCTCGCCCTACGGTAACTGTTCCTTGAACCGCGATTATGGAAGGATGCTATTGGAAATCTAACATGGTATTTGCTAATCACTACCTAAGAGACATCACTACAGAAGATGTCTCTGGCATTCCTCCATTCGGACCACTGGTCCTCGCTCAGCAACTGACAGTCCCTGCGTGAAGCGTTAAAATATTAGCCTCACAAGATTAATATGTATTTTATACATACTCATCTAGCTTATAACTCTAAGGAGTTTTAGGGCTATGTATATATGTTCAGCTTAAGTATTCTACCTTAAGCATATACTTGGATATAGTCAATTTCAGTGCCTCTATCAGAGTCACCTATATATATATATATATAATTTATATGTATTGTTCAATATATTCATAATGTAATTCCCCTTTAATGGCTTTATATAACCTATGGTTTTCTTTATACAGGAAACATCCTAAATCTAAGGCTTCATGAAGTTCCGTGGGGATATTACAGTATATCTATACAAAATCACTAATTATAAATCCAAAGTATTCTGTTACCCACCTCCGTTCCGTTAGGATGCTACAAACAAAAGCATGAGTCAGGATAAGGAAAAATATGTAATTTTTAGAGTAAAATTGATATTTTATACTTATCCTGACTCATGAGGTTAACCCCTCCATCCTCCCCACATAACACTTTGGATTTCCCTGTAAATTCAAGTGTTGGGCTCAAGCTAAATCAGGAGAGAGTGGAGCACATGGCCAGAGGGTGGCGACACCTTTTCCATCCAGGGGAGACAAAGGGGAGCAACTTCGTGGTGAGTACCAATTAGTGATTTTATTTTGAAGGGAGCTTCAAATAAGGAGATACAAGTGTTCCACTATGTTAGCAAGAAGAAGAAGACAAGCAAAGAGCATGAGTCAGGATAAGTATAAAATATCAATTTTACTCTAAAAATTACATCATGCTGTTGATCACTGGATTGTCTGGTCCAGACTCGATTACTTACAGACCACTGCCATATAGCTGGAATACTGCTGAGTGTGTCATAAAACTAAACTCACTCACTCACTCATGTTATGTGGCTAATACAATAAGAACAACTCTTGACCTCCAAGATATTTTTTATGGATTTAAGCTTCTTTATTATTGTGGAAAATAATAAAAAAGCTTAAATCCATAAAAAATATCTAGGACATCTATATACACCGCTAAAAGACAACTCTTGACCTCATGTGATAGCTGCTTGTCAAAGACCTCAAGAATGAGGATTGTTAACTGACAGTGAGGCGTCTTCATGCTATCAACCACCAGTTTGTTGGTCAAGGCGTGGTTATTTAGAGGAAGATGTCTGACATTTAGTTATAAATACTCAGCGGAAAGACTGACAACTGTGAATGAGTATGGCGTGCTCATTTCAGACTGCATGAGTGAATGGTTGACTTGAAGTCACCATGAAAATAGTTGCAGAGATATTTTCTGGCATTATTTCACCAGTGCATAAAACACAGACACCTACCATATAAACTTCAAGACTGGTTAATTGGTTGGTTATTGTTTAATGCCACACTCAGCAATATTCCAGCAATAAGCGGCAGTCTGTAAATAATCAAATCTGGACCAGACATTCCAGTGATCAACAGCATGAACATTGATCTACGCAATTTGGATACAATGACATGTGTCAACCAAGTCAGCGAGTCTGACCCTCCGATCCCGTTAGTCGCCTCTTACGACAAGAATAGGTTGCTGAAGATCAATTCTAACCTGTATCTTCACGGGTTAAACTTCAAGAACCTATATCGGAGTGAATGCCTTGATCACTTCCAAATCAACATATATGTGTCTAAGAATTGAGCGTCAAAATGTTCCTGTACAAACATTTGTCATTGTATTAAGCTTCACACTTCTAGGCTTTCAGGTTGCAACAGCTATGTGTTGAAGTATTGGTGCTACGATCCAAGTGCTTCCATTCCTCACATATTGTAGAAGTGGAGCTTCAAATGTCTAAGCACATCCAACTCATCTTGTGGAACAAAACTTCAAAAATAACAGCATGTGCAATGTAACATTTTATTCTATTTTTATATGAAAAGAATTGGTGTATCAAACTCAAATCAAGATAAACATGATAAAATCAACAGCTCTGAATAATATATGAATAATATGAATATAATATCTTCACAATACTGCACTTCATATTGAGCAGGCAACATAATGCTGGATTATATCAACATGGAATATGAATCATGATATGTGCACCATAAGTCTTGACTACATGTATTAGGAACACAGAACTTCCACAGTCTTCAATAGTATTTCAGTTATTTCACTGTGCCAACATGGGAAGTAAACCCAATGTTAAGTTTAGGAAAGGTCAAACGTATTTGTGAGGTGTTTTAGTAACAACTAATGTCAGGCACGTCTTTACCTCAAGCTGATTTCTTAGATGGAGATCAATACAACATATACATTCTGTGGAAATATCATCTTGGGTCAGTGACTTGGTCAAATTTAGATCCTTTCTTGAATTTCAAAATTTTGACTTTTTCACTATTCTGATACTACTTCTGCAAAAGGTCGAGTCAAAAGTGTCAAACTTGCAAGTGACCTTTCACAAAATGGTTCTCGGTCAGCCATTAGAACATGTCAGACACACTTTTCATACCAATGAATTATAAACTTTGACAGTGGGACAGAAGAGGCCTTATTCTACCTCGACCCTTGTTAATCTGGACAACTGGCTACATCCACATTAACAGGGTTTAACTGTAGTGTACTTACCCTTACTCAGTACTACCTCATCTCAATGTTATCATCTGACCACAGGATAGGTTTTGTGTTCATTACTGCACTTTGAAATCTTTCAAGGTACAGACATTACAAAATGATTAATACCAACCAGCTTATAGCAAGTACATTGTTTAGAAATGTGTTGATGTTAACTCTATACAGTTAATACTGAATGTATATAGTGAATAAAATGAACATAGAAAATAACAATCTCTGAACATACACAAACAAAACTTTAAATGTATTGCTGTCCATGTTTCTTAAAAAACAAAGTCCGTTTGAGACAAAATGATACCGACATAAAAAACAAAAACAAATCGACATAAAAGAATCAAACCAACGCGGACTGCAATAAAAACGACAGACCAACTCTAGAAAAAAATTGCATAATTTGTGTCACAAAATAAAAAAGTTGTTTAAAAAACTGTCATCATTTATTTGTGTGTTTTCCAAGTTTGTTACAAGGGCGCATTGGCAACTAAAGGAACAGCGCGAAAAAGCGACATGCATGTGCATTAGTGACGTCAGAGACTTGTGATTACTGCTGATTGACAAAGTGAGAGAAAATGAAAGTCTATAATTTACAAAGTCTATGATTTCTTCCAGGATGAAAATGACAGGGGGTGACCCAAGTATGCAATTACTAAGTACATACAGCGCACTGCCTGTGCAGCTGGGGTACGTGTCATCTCGCCAGCTCAAAGGTTTGTTGAGAACCCGTTAACGCACGTGCATCTCGCTTTTCGTGCTATTCCTTTAGTTGCCAATGCGCCCTTGTAACAAACTTGGAAAACACACAAATATATGATGACAGTTTCTTAAACAACTTTTTTATTTTTGTGACAAAAATTATGCAATTTTTTTATAGAGTTGGTCTGTTTTTATTGCAGTCCGCGTTGGTTTGATTCTTTTATGTTTATTTGTTTTTGTGTTAGATTGCAATTCATCGGTATCATTTTGTCTCAAAACGGACTGTAGAAGAAAACTGTTTTCAGTTTGCTTCACATATGAACAACCTTCAAACAGCTTCAAGTACAACATATGCGACACCATTTACATGGTGGAATACAAATATATCATATACTACCCACATAAAGTTAAGGAACTCCTGATGTTTCATGACTAGTTAATCTTGGATGTCATGACAGATTAACTATGATCAAACGAAGAATGACATATTAACTATTCATTTGAAAAGTTCAGGTGTTCTTGACTTCCGTTGAGTAGTATCTAACATGTTCAGTTTTCAGGCATTAACAAATCATGCATTGCAAGGCATTCCCATTTGGGAGATTGAATACAAGATGTATGAAGTTGTATAAGTCTTCAGCGATGCACCAAGGCTACAAGACCGTCGGGAGCAAATGTTGCATCACATCCGCCATGTTGCAGGTAGAAATATGCATGTGTGTAACATAGACTTACGCTTAGTCTCTGAATAGGTATAAATTTTATAGTAACAAATAAACCCATTGAAATTGAAAAGGACCCCCAGGGAGAGCAGAGATTTAGAACCTGAGTAAATATAGGCTTGCTTCATTTTACCATTGCAGGGAGGGCTAGGCAGTAGGGAATATAATGTGGTTCGGGAACTGTGAGACAGACTACATTGCAGGGAGGGCTAGGCAGTAGGGAAAATAATGTGGTTCGGGAACTGTGAGACAGACTAGTTTGTAATAGGATGCTAGGTGATTGTTAGTTAAACATCTGTGACTTGCATCAATGCATTATGATTAATAAAATGATTCCCTGAAAATGACCTCATTTGCATATGAGATGGTGATAGCACATAGGTAACATAATCAACTTCATGTGGATTATAATAAATTTTGTTCACCAAATTCTCCTTCCAAACAGCAGTGAACGACAATAACCAAAACCTCCTCAGTCTGCTAACATACTGAGTATACTTAAAGCTTTAACCATGTTTGATGTTATAGATCCCTGTTGGAAGCATACTGACCTAGATCATATTGGGGCCTTGGTGCATCTCTGAGTCTTCTAGTTCTTGTACCAAGTGAGGCACATACAGGGCTTTCACTATAGTGAAAGGCAGACTGGCATTGCATAAATAAAGGCACTAGCTCTATGAACAAGGGTGATAGGGTGACGCTTGATTGTGGGGTTGGCATCTACACCAACATATTGCATATATGAATACACAATGCCATTTAGAAAGTGGTCAAATGTTATATATGTTATATTTGGGATTACACTTTCTTAGTAAAGTACAGATTCTAGTACTTTTGTTGGGTTGAGTCCTATCCAGGATTCGAACCCACACCCTCAGAGTCAGGCACCTAATCCCCTGCACACAAAGTCAGATGCCTATTCCACTCAGCCACCGCGGCTTCCACAAAAATGGAAGTTGTACAACTGGTAGTCAAGACCACAGACTTTGTGTACCCCTCTGATAAGTGTAAGTTGGCACAGCTCCCAGAGCCGAAAGCTATGAATACCCAATGCCATTTAAAAGTGGTCAAATGTAACATATATTATATTTGGGATTACACTTTCTAAGTAAATGTTGCATATATTGTAAAAAAGAAATTGTACAGCCATAGAACTATCACTCTTGTTCGTCACAAGGCTTCTAAATGCCACTCAAAGAAGAAATTAGCTCCATAGAATAGATAGATAGAATCATACAGGACATGAAGAATTCAACTCAAAACATACTGTTACATAGCGGAAATATCTGTGACCTTGAGACCTGTATCTGTTGATATGGCTTCTGGTGTCCCCTGCCGTGATGTTGCTGGAATATTGCTAAAAGCGGCATAAAACCAAAACTCTGTCAGTCAGTCAGTTACACTCTACAATATTCAAGCTGCATGACGACAGTCTGTAAATAACAGTCTGGACCAGACAATCCAGTAACTGACATCATGAACAATCCAACTGGGATATGATGACATTGATCAACCTAGTTTATATGTTACCTGGCCAAATGATCCTTACCTGACAACTAATAATCACTACTTGTCACATGATCAAGTATAAAATTTTACTCTAACGGGAATACTTTTCATACAGATATGCTCTTGAGCTATATGTGAATATCATCAGTAGGGAATGCATGTATGGAGTTTACACATTAATACAATCACCGTTCTTGTTATCTGATACACTGCTTGTCCTGTTATTGCATCACAGTTAATCATCGGTATGGGCCATCTCAAACTAATCATGCACACCCTAGTTAATCATCGGTATGGGACACATCAAGATAATCATGCACACCACAGTTAATCATCAGTATGGGTGAAATCAAGATAATCATGCACACCACAGGTAATCACCATTATAGGCTGTATCAAGATAATCATGCACACCACAGGTAATCACCATTATAGGCTGTATCAAGATAATCATGCACACCACAGTTAATCATCAGTATGGGTGAAATCAAGATAATCATGCACACCACAGGTAATCACCATTATAGGCTGTATCAAGATAATCATGCACACCACAGGTAATCACCATTATAGGCTGTATCAAGATAATCATGCACACCACAGTTAATCATCAGTATGGGTGAAATCAAGATAATCATGCACACCACAGGTAATCACCATTATAGGCTGTATCAAGATAATCATGCACACCACAGGTAATCATCAGTATGGGTGAAATCAAGATAATCATGCACACCACAGGTAATCACCATTATAGGCTGTATCAAGATAATCATGCACACCACAAGTAATCACCATTATAGGCTGTATCAAGATAATCATGCACACCACAGGTAATCACCATTATAGGCTGTATCAAGATAATCATGCACACCACAGGTAATCACCATTATAGGCTGTATCAAGATAATCATGCACACCACAGTTAATCATCAGTATGGGTGAAATCAAGATAATCATGCACACCACAGGTAATCACCATTATAGGCTGTATCAAGATAACAATGCACATCATAGTTAATCATCACTATTTGCCATATCAAGGTAATCATCACGATAAGACCTTATCAAGATAATCATTCACATCATAATTAATCATCGGTATGGGCCATATCAAGATAATCATGCACACCATGTGCAGGCCGCATCACTGTGAATCATGCACAGCACAGACCATATCACAGTTAATCATGCATAGCACAGGCTGTTTCCCAGCTAATCATGCAGATCACAGGCCCGATGGTAGTTAATCATGCAGAGAACAAGCAGTTAAACTAACTTTATAAACAGCTTTGAATACATGTACACATGATTTACTGATTATCAGCTAAGTAAAACTGTTTCTACTGGCAGTGAGTATTAAATATCCAAACCACTGTACTCAGTACTAACAAGATACATCTTTTTGCACATAATCCTGCTTTAACAACTCCTTTGGAAGGCACTGATGAAAAGTGTTCTCATCACAAATGGACATGCAGCTTGTATCATATGTAGAACAGATGATGAGGAACAAGATGAACAGCTGATGAATGCAACTTCACGATGTCAAAAATGTCAGGCACAGCTGGAATTGTGATCATCATGCAAGACAACACACAACTTGTCGAAATGTTGTTTGCATCAGAAGACTGAAGGCAAATCTTTATATTGCATGAACTGACACCCTCAAGTTCCCGCATGAACATTGGGTATTGACATCATGAACAGTGTCCCACCATAAACATGATAAACATGCACACTAAACATTGCACATCCACATCATGAACACGTTGCCTTTACTTCATGAACATGTTGCCTTCACATCATGAACATGTAGCCTTCACATCATGAACATGTTGCCTTCACATCATGAACATGTTTCTTCATGAACATGCATCTTCAATGTCTTCACATCAAAACAGTCTTCATGTCAGTTAATATCACGAATACTGACACAATCATGAACACTGGTCTTCAAAGCATCATGAACACAATTATAATCATCACAAGATCCTGAACATGAAATAAGGAAGAACGTCAATAATTTCCCTGAACTTTAAACCTAATATGGAGCAGGTAACATACCAACATAATAAGCTTTCATGATAACTGTCAAGTAGCTGTCTTCATAAACTACTTAGAAAAACTGGGAGTTCATGTAAAGAAAGAATAGTAGTTACAACTACTTGCTAAAAAACATAAACAGTAAGAATGATAGTACAAATGCAATACTTCTACACAATTCTTCTGGTGAATACACAAATATGAACCAGAGCTGTGATACAACTGTCCTGATACGATATTTATCAGCACAGTACACAAAACTTACATTCTCCATGTAACCGAGCTGTATTCCATCATTGAAGGAAATGAATGTAGACTTAATCATAATTGTAGATTTGAGTTGATCAGTGGGTAGAGTGCTGTGTATACCAGCTGAAATAGTTTCAGAAATAATTTTCTCACTTTTAGTTTTATATATGTGAACATCACTGTATACTGAGTGTGGTATTACAGTAATTACTACAATTGTATTTAGGCCAGTGTATCGTAACGAATCAAAATTGGTATTCATTTACCAAGCACATATATATGTTGTAATTACAGGTATTGATTTTAAAACTGTCCATTTCAATAGCAATCCAGGAAATTAATGACAGTTTAGTTCATATTTTTAACCACCCGATAAAAGATCCTGCATATCTAAAGTAATCTGTAATTTGTAACAGACACTTCTAGTCTTCTCCCTGAAATCTCTGGCAAGTTTGGGTCTCGGACATTTCTACCTCGAGGATGGTGAGCACTTCTATCATCACATAAAGCCTTACTATCTACATCACTGAGATTAACATCATCTACAGCCACTGATGACACAAAACGACCTCCAATTCTTCTTCCAAGTGGCAGTTTGGATGTTCCAAGGATGCCTGAATTCTCCTGCTTGCCTTTTATGATCTGACCAATGTATGCGTTTGATGTTTCTGAAAGAGGTAGTATCCGAAGTGTATCAACATCAGCCTCAGAATTATTCCCACTTTGTTTTCGGGGTTGGCTGTTGTTTTCACTCATGTCACCACCTCCAGATTCATTAAGTGTCTGTTCAGGGAATCTCACCAAATCTTCTTTCATTCGCTGCTGTGGTGTAATCTTTTCAAGTGGTCTTAACGCGTCCTGGCGGCCAACTGGAGTGATGATGAAGGCGCTTTGAACACTCTGTGTATCATGTGAGGCTCTTGCAGTAACGTCGCTCAGTTTCTTGTTCTGTTTTCCTTTCATTAAATTAAAAGGAAACATTCTAGTCTGTTCATCCTGGCTTTTCCTAAGCTGAGAATCTCTCTTAATTTCTTCATCAAGTTCATCTAGACGGGATGATATATTTTCTATGTACAAATCACTAGCACTCTTCACCAAACTGGAATATGGTGATGTTGTTGTTCTTCTGTGTCCTTCTGATGTTGTACTTTGGGATCTTTTAGTACGATTACCCTCTGAAATACTCTCATCTGGAACAGACTTTCTACTGAAATCCCTTTTCATCAGTCGTTTTATTTCTCTTTGCATGTACCTGGTCTTCAGTGAAGGTGAGACTCTTTCAGCATTTTTCCTTCTTACCGTGTACCAGTCCCGGTCTTCTTTGCAAAATTTATGCAACCGATACTGGCCATTATTCTGAACATATCTGTAGGTAACAGGTTCAACATTAGCTTTCCACACAGGCTGTGTCTCATGTTCTTTCTTTTTGACATTATCAATACTCTTCCCAGCTGAGTTTGCAACTTTGTACTTTCCTGACTCCGCATGTTTTTGCCTTTTCTTTTGCGTGTGATATTTCGGATTTGGGGCGACATCCTTCCATCCAGTCACAGATTCCTCCCAGTCATCAGAATATATGTTATGTATACTGTAATATGGGTACAGACCTTCTTCACTTGACCCCAGCAAAGTATATAGTAAATTTACTTTTGATGTCGAACTTTCTTCCTGGTGTTTGCCTTCTTCATCGGGAATTACACAATGAGCGAAATGGTATTCCGAGTTTTGAAATTCATCCTCATTGTCATCGAATTCGTCAGTCTCCGATGCAGATTCACTTGTTGATTCCTGGTCCGACATTTCTGTGAACTATCATCGAATAAACTTGTTGTTTTGGGTATAAATACGGCTATCACAAAGAATAACTGGCACAATCTTCGGGTGGAAACGTTTCATAACTGCTGTTGCACTTCAGTCCAAACTATGCATGGCCCCAGTCGCAATAATTGTTAAACCTCAACATGATTACACAAGTAACAATTGCAGACCACCATGTCACACGAAAACATCATCTTCATTTTGTTTTGACAGATGAGGTTTTGGTGGTCGCCATTTTAGCTTCATATTCACCAAGGGCAACGGAGCAATAGGCTTCAAATTATTGATTGTTGTCGCAATATCAACAACATCATGTATGAAAATATAGATGCAAATACATTTTTAAAAACTGAAGCGAATATTTAATGAAAAGTGGTACGAAATCAAAGATATATTTCAAGAAAAAAGATGAATGCGCATGTGCGATCTTCTTTTCCGGGTCAGAAAGGCATTGCGCATGCGTGCAAAAATTACCCGCCTGGAGTTAGACCATCTTTCACATCATTTGTAGGCTGGGTTTTTGCACAGCGTAATAAAATGTTGCGACACAAAAGTCAAAAAGGCTTGAGTAGAAAGTCTATATTTCAATCCTATGAAAGCTGGCAGTATACCGGTATTGGCTACACCCGGATAAGCCAGGTTTGTATCCGGCGAAAGCCTGTTAACTTTCAGAAAATGAACTTCCTGCGAGAAAGAAAGTGTAAAGCACTCAGATATGGGCGAAATTAAAGATCGAACTTTATAAAGTGTGTTATGTGGTAGTTCTGATTGCTTTACTCTCATAGAAATTGCTGACATCGGTGCTTCTAGGAAATACGCACTTTTTCTCATATGTTCCTTTATTGAAAAAAAATCCAATTTCAGTGTTTACTTGTGACTTGTCCTTTTGCCCTTTTCACTCATCAGATTTTATTTTGGATACATCACATGCTGTGTTATCTGATATCAGTAATAGTGACAGAGAACTTCAGAATTACAGCTCATGCAGTATTCTCAATGGTTGCAGTTTTAGTAAGTGCAGACTAGAACCAAACAATGTACCAGTTGTGAAAGGTAGATATAGATGGGCCTCAGATTTCAGACACATCTGGATTTTATATGTACAGTACATAACAGTTGTGCCCTCATGTCAAATCAGGAATAATAAGCCAATCAAAATATCATTTGCAATGTCTCATGCCTCGCACAAACTTTGATATTTAATTTGGTAAAGATACGGACAGTTAGCCTTTGGAGAATTTGCTTTATCAGTTAAGAGTTCTGCCCATAACCGCCACTTGAAATGTTTTCTGTTTATTTGGATTATTTCGAGGGGTTAGGGTTACATTTTGTTAGATAAAAAAATCTATTCTTAGGCATGGAATGATAATAACAAAACAGCGGTTACAGGCGGAAATCTTTCCCTTTATCATATGAGTATAAAGGACTAGACTAAAATATTAGTTTGTCACTTATAGGTCACACGTCAGTAAGATGTGAAAGATTTGATCAGTCTTAAACTTGCCTTTCAGATTGTTAGCCCAACAAGCTAATTGACTGAATTATGTCCACACTATTGAAATGCAAATTTATCTAGTGTTTCCAATGAGGATGAACACTTAGAAAGGTTAAGGAGAGCCATGGTATCCCGTCACTTTAGTCTGCATAGACTTATGACGAATTTCAATTCCAATTGTTACCCTCATTGCATTTTGTAATCAACACCAAGAACTTAGGAATGGATAAGATAAAAATAAGTGAAAAACATCTCCAGGCGTTTGACATGTAATTCACGAGTAAACATTATGAATGACAGTATTTAATAATTTACAGTGTCGTTTTGTAAAGGAAAAGCACAACTGAACCTTTTGAATCATTTGATGTTACTGAACAAATGTAGCGAGTGAATAGTGGCTTGTTATAAAGTTTTGTGACACCCAACAATTTCATCCTTTTTCAAACTTTTTCAACTGAAAATTTGAATGTTAAAAAACAAACAATAATATGTGGCAACTTGTTTGAGTGGCATTTAGAAGTTGGTGAGATGAACAACAAGGAGAGTTCTATGGGTATACAACTTCTTTAATATAAAGTTTGCTTGCTTTGATGTTTCGTCTGACATCCTTTAAAATGCATTAAAAACTGACAACCTCCATACGTCCCTTTCACAGTTTTTCCCTATTTTCACTACAAGCCTTATTTATTTATTGCCAAAGATGTCCACAGATTATTGTTAAAACCAGTGACTTTCAAATGTGTACGAGATCAATAAGTATCTATTGTCTACATCCCAATACATAATAATAAAAATTACTGAAGACTAAGAACACAACTCCATATTATTATAGTTCCCATGAAGAATCTTTTTAATTGTAAGTCTTTAGTTAAAATTGAAAATGGTTTCATAAGTGTCTGTATTCATGTATGTAAATATGGATTGTCAGTAAGGCTGTTACGATTCACTCGCATATTCGGTGAATCGAACCGTAGCCCTTCATGAATTCAATTCGTTATTCGTGGTCACCAGAACCGAATATTCATGAATATTTACAATTGCTTTAAGGGAGTGTGTTTTACTTGAACACGTATGTCCTTTTTCAAAATGAGATATGCAAGAATGCATTATGTACTAGCCTTGTAGCGCAAGTCATGTTAGTTTGCCAAGGCCGCACATGGTGCTGTCGACTATAACTATTACATACCAAATTTGAGTGTCATGAGATGACTGGTTATTGCTGTGACAAATTAACACTGTCAACATGGGCAATCAATATTGTGCATCAATCACTTAACTACAATATTGTATTCGTGAATAACCATTCGTATTCTTTACCCAATATTCGTGATACATATCATATTCACAACATAGTGTATTCGTTACAGCCCTAATTGTCAGCACCATACCTGTGCTCATGAGTTCCACCAAACTGGTAAATGTGTAAGACCCTATCATTAAGGGTTTAATTTTAATTGTTTCAACCTTTTAGCAGTATGGTTACAAGGACTGCAATGAATCCACTTTGATGTGAATATGATACATATCACAAATGTTTGACAAAGTATATTGGGTAATGAATACAATACCAAAGCAATAGTTGATGTATTATTAATTTCAGTGAAAAAATAACAAAATACATTCTTTGATATGTTTTAACCATTAAGTCAATGTTAAGTTATCACAAAAATGTATCAGACTATTGACCACTCTCCTGCCTGGCTTGGATATACAGTCAAATCCCGATGAGTCGAATGCCGGTGTCTCGAATATTATGCATAACTCGAAGTACCTGTCGGTCCCGACCATTCCCTGTTATAGTTGTCATCATTTGAATACCGGTTACACGAATTCGTCTCATAAATACACACGATGACTCGAGAAGGAAATTTGGTCCCATGAGATTCAAACAACAGCAATCTTGTATACATAAGCCGAAGTCAGTCAATGAGAAGTTGATTGGTGTAGCAAACTGATCCAATTAACAAACCAGCGCGGCTCACACCTTTCCGCCATTGACGGGTGAGTTCAAAAGGCAGATTAGTGATTTTACGGAAATCACTGTCTGTGCTAATCAGACTGGAACTGATAAGGTGTCCCTATTAGTGATATGGAAATCATTAGATAAACAAATGCTTAGGCGGAGGAATTAGGACTGGATCATCATTTTTTCTACCCTCATAGACATACCTATGTCTCGAATACATCGATAAGTCGAATTTATTACTTGGTCCCCAGCTCATTGATTCTGATTCCATCATCAGGGATTTGACTGTATACAACAATGTAAAACTTTGTATCGATTCACTGTGTCTGCGATCCCATGGATCAATGCATCAATGTGTATCTTTGAATCGTCACACCACTATAAATAAGACCCAATTCACATAAAAACATTCCTTTAGAAATGCATGAGTATTTGATTCTCGTGACCATAAATAGCAAATTGAATTCGCCCAATTCATGAAGGAATACAGTTCGATTTGCCAATTGTGCAAGGGGATCGTAGCAGTCGTAATGGTTACATATAATTTTTCCATTCATTCTGGTGTAAAATCAGAAAGTCAGGCCAATATTGTATATACTACAAGTAATCCCAAACATTTGAAATGATCTTTTATGGACATTTTAAGAAAACTATTTTATTGGGTAAACATAATAAGCTAAGTGTACTTCATTTGTAGAAATCCTTTAATTGTCTTGTGACAGCATTTAATTTTAATGTGGGCATGAATGGTTTCTGCATGTCTTCATGTGCGTTGATCAGCTCAGATTCATGTCAAGCATCACTGTAGTTACAAGCATCATACTTTGTTTTCTCAACATTTGATGTGCAAAAAGTACTTTGCCATGATAGAGAGAATGGTCTGTGCATGTCAGATGAGCGCATGTTCACTGATTATAGTAACATTAATATGACATCAAAAAGCTATCAAAATGTTCATTGGCGCGCAGTCATTGAGTCTTCATGAGCTGATTTGCAGTCCGGAACAACTGGCAATCAGGGAAAAATGTCAAATTATATTTTTCCGACTTCTTATGTGAAGTTTAAAGTTCTGTGTTCAGAAATATTTTGCAGTAGTCATTTTGAATATTTAATTGAAGACCACTAGAATTTAGGCCGCATTGGCAACTGCTTTAGTCAGTTGCCACTTAGATTCCTGAATCTGACATTAAGCTTACATGCATTGTTAAACCAAGGTTACTTACTTTTGCCTTATTGACTTCACTTAAAGTAAGTCAAAACTCTTTGCTTTCATGTATGAAACTGATGCTCTGAAATTAAGTTATCTTAAAACGTTTGCGAGTGCTTACTCCATAATAAAAGGTACAAAGTCAAGTTGGATTTGTGGACTTGACTGCCATGATTTGTTTATCAACTTTCTAAAATACCTGTGTCAGTGTTTGATTCTGTTCCCTCCTTTCAGCTCCCCCCTCACATCTTGGGGAAGATTGGCGAACAACAGGAAGTGGCTGAACTCATCCAGTCACTTGACCAGTACAGTGTACAACTTGGATTTGACTGTGATGAATGTCTCAAAAGTCTTAAGGTAGGTCTTGTTGAAGGTTGCCTTGTTAGACCCTGTTAGACCCTGATAGTCTAGAGATCATACGTTCTGACGGGGAAACAGTGTGTTTGGTCACTACCACAACTCATTTTTGTTGATCGGGAAAATTGTTAGTCTGTATTGATCCACTTGACAAGGGCCGGTGGGGTAGCCTAGTGGTTAAAGCGTTGGCTCGTCACGCCGAAGACACAGGTTTGAATCCCCACATGGGTACATTGTGTGAAGCCCATTTCTGGTGTCCCCAGTTGTGATGTTGCTGGAATATTGCTAAAAGCGGCGTAAAACTAAACTCACTCAGTCAGTCAGTCAGTCAGTATATAGATGTTGATGTTGTTGATCAATGGATTGTCTGGTCCAGAATTGAGTATTTACAGACCGCTGCCTGCCATATAGCTGGAAAACCAAACTCAGTCAGTCAGTCCACTTGACAAGGTTTTGTATGAAGTTGGCAATGAATATTCATTTTAGAGCTTTAGAAGTTCTTGGCATATGAATCTTTTCTGTCATACTTCTATCACATGCCTTTGAGTGTATGAAGTGTAGAAGAAGAAAAAAAAATTTCCTTCTTCAGAGATTCAGAAAGCTTCGTTGTCAGGGATTTTGGTGTAGTGCTGTATAATCTTGATTATCCTGTAAGGTATAATTAAGACACACTTTTTTCGACATCCATAGTAGTAAACTTTTATCTGCAGGGCAGCTAATTGAGGCTGGTATTTGTTTATTCATTGACATCTTTGTTGTCTTGATTGCAGAAGCTTCTTGGTAAGCTGATGAACTTTGAACCCAGACGATCTCAGGATGAAGGTCCCCAAGACCAAAAACAGGACAAGTTTGCTGTGGAGTTCTTTGAGCTGGGAGGAGTTGATGTACGCTTTGTTCATTCTTTGGTCTTTAAGTGTGCCACTTGTACAATATTATCTCAGTACAAGGGATGCTACCCGTGAAGATCAGGGTTAGAATTGGTCTTCAGTAACCCATGCTTGTCGTAAGAGGCGACTAACGGTAGGTCAGGCTTGCTGACTTGGTTGACACTTGTCATCGGATCCCAACTGTGTAGATCGATCATGCTGTTGATCACTGGAATGTCTTGTCCAGACTCGATTACAGATCGCCGCCATACAGCTGGAATATTGCTGAGTGCGGCATTGAACAACAACCAAAACAAAGGGTGCAGCCTCTGGCATTCATTTGATAAATCATGTAGAGAATTTTCTTATGCTGGAGTAGTACTTTCTTTAGACCCTAAAAAATGTCTACAGTATTTTGAACAAAATATTTTGTTTCTGTTTCTAATATTGAACATATTTGTTCCCCAGGTGTTGTTGCGATTGCTCATCTTCGGCTCGCTCTTCCCACACCCAGTTAGACATGGCAAAGGTAAGTATTAGTAGCTGACTGTTTGATCTCAGACAAGAATCTTGATAGATTGATCCTTTCATGGCCTCTGATGTTGAATTTCCTGTTAAACAATGTAGTTTACAACCCCAGTACCCTTCGTTGTTGTAAAGGTTGATGGTTAGTACAGGGATGGAAATAACCCATTGCCCGACGTCCGAGTCCAGTGTTTTTTTCTGTTGGGCAAGCAAATTTGTATATCACACCGTACCGGTGTCCAGTTGACTTTCCAATGGTAATTATGTTGTTTATTTAAGAAATCGGCAAGAAAACGGTCGGTATAGTGGAAAAATGATCAGGGCAAGTGACTTTACATGTGGCACTGTACCGGAGTACACTATCAATTTTAAAGTCATTTCCACCCCTGTAGTATCAGGTGGTTGTATGTGTGACAAGCTGTTTGTAGTCACATTCATGTTTTAGAATTTTGGTGGTTTTATCTCCATGATATCGAAAAAATTGACATGCATGCAGACACACAGACATGCATGCAGACACACAGAGACATGCATGCAGACACACAGAGATGCATTCAGACACAGAAATTCATTCAGACACACAGACATGCATTCAGACACAGAGACATGCATTCAGACACAGAGACATGCATGCAGACACAGACATGCATTCAGACACACAGAGACATGCATTCAGACACACACAGATGCATTCAGACACACAAAAATGCATTCAGACACACAAAAATGCATTCAGACACAGAGACATGCATTCAGACACACAGAGACATGCATTCAGACACACAGAGACATGCATTCAGACACAGACATGCATTCAGACACAGACATGCATGCAGACACACAGACATGCATTCTGACACACAGAGACATGCATTCAGACACAGAGACATGCATGCAGACACATAGACATGCATGCAGACACAGAGACATGCATGCAGACACAGACATGCATGCAGACACAGAGACATGCATTCAGACACACAGAGATGCATTCAGACACAGACATGCATGCAGACACACAGACATGCATGCAGACACAGACATGCATTCAGACACACAGACATGCATTCAGACACACAGACATGCATGCAGACACACAGACATGCATGCAGACACAGACATGCATGCAGACACAGACATGCATTCAGACACACAGACATGCATTCAGACACACAGACATGCATGCAGACACACAGAGACATGCATGCAGACACACAGACATGCATTCAGACACACAGACATGCATTCAGACACACAGACATGCATTCAGACACACAGAGACATGCATTCAGACACAGAGACATGCATGCAGACACAGACATGCATTCAGACACACAGAGACATGCATTCAGACACACACAGATGCATTCAGACACACAAAAATGCATTCAGACACACAGAGACATGCATTCAGACACAGAGACATGCATTCAGACACAGAGACATGCATTCAGACACAGACATGCATTCAGACACAGAGACATGCATTCAGACACACAGAGACATGCATTCAGACACAGACATGCATTCAGACACAGACATGCATTCAGACAGAGACATGCATTCAGACACAGAGACATGCATTCAGACACAGACATGCATTCAGACACACAGAGACATGCATTCAGACACACAGAGACATGCATTCAGACACAGAGACATGCATTCAGACACACAGAGACATGCATTCAGACACAGAGACATGCATTCAGACACAGAGCGAGTTGAGTAAGTGTAAATATCTTGAACACAGTATTAAATCTCATTTCACTGTTGTCATGTTGATTGTTCCGGCAGTGATCTGGGAGTCTGAGAGGATGCTGCGAATCAAGAGTCTTGTCTTGGAAATTCTCACCAAGATCACCACAACTGTAAGTGTTGCAGTGTAGAGTGATAGTCATGGCATAGAAAATAACTTCCTTGGATAAACATGTCTCTCCGTTTTGTGTGAGTTTGTAATATCTAAAGATTTCAGACAAGTTAATTTATGCAGTATCATAAGAACTTCCAGCATGACATTAGCATTGAGGCATTCATCAACAAATGTAGCAGATTTTTTCAAAGATGTTGTCTGTTTCAGAGTGTTGGTGAGAGAGTAACCACTGAGCTGATGAGAAGTGACGACACACTCAACTACATCTTCACACTTCTAGCCCATCAGAAAACCTTTGTCAACGCTTGTCAACTCATTGAGGACATGCTACAGTCTCGTAAAGAAGTGCTCGACTTACACAGAATAAGTAAGTTGTTTACTGTATCAAATAACACTGAAGAAGCTTTTGTGTAAGTAAGAATGCCAATGTGGCATTTAATGCCACGTGCCAATGCTGGTAAGAATTCTGAAAATGGAGCTTTGCGACTTGGATAGTACACTTGGCTAGTGTATAATGCCACGCTATTCCTGTTGGTGTGGATTGGTGTTCATAATATCATTCACTGGTTTGATTGGTTCAGATTTGATTTCCAGCCTGCTTTCATATGGCTGGATTATTGCAGATTACAGCATTAAAAATGACATATTTTATAAGAAATATTTAGCCTGTTTTGAATCAAGTGTTAAGTTAGTTGTTGAAATGGACAATGAAGTGATACATTATAGACGTATTAAGTTTTAGAGTGTTTGATGGCTTCCTCGGTTTAGATAATAGAGCGTTTACTGAGCAAGCGATCAGACATTCACAGATCTTGTGACCCTACCTAGTGCTCAGCATTAAGGGAATCAAACAAGGACTGGTCACCTCAGAGTCTGTGTATGTCTGTGTGTTATATCCATGTTAAACGGCGGCATGGTATCTCGGTGGGCTAGCACCAGTCTGAAACCAGCATTAGTCGGGACTATTACAAGCAGGAACACCTGCATATATGTTGCATGAAATTACAAAACCATTTCATTTCACCAAATATGTAACTCATCTGGAACTGGACCTGTGAAGATTCGGGTTAGAATTGATCTTCAGTAAACAATGCTTTTGTAAGAGGGGACTATCGTGTGGTCAGGCTCGCTGATTTGATTGACACATGTCATCATATCCCAATTGCGGAGATTGAGCCTATACCGTTGATCACTGGATTGTTTGTTCCAGACTCGATTATTTACAGACCACCGCCATATAGCTGGAATAGCCAAATGCGGCATAAAACTAAACTCACTCACTCACTCATCTGGAAGTAATTTTGAAGCAAAGGATGTATGATAGCCGTCGTGAATGTCTGTGCATGCTAGTAAGAGTGCTCCTGTGTTATGTTTTGCAGCCAACTTGAGAGGGTTGATCAGCTGTCTCGACGATGTTCAACTGGCCAACTTCTGTCGTATTCTTGCTGTTGTGATCTCAGATTTAGATATTTATGAAAACAAATCCTCGTGTAAGTATCTCTGTTTTTTCTGTTCAGCTGGAACGTGTGTACATTTTATTAAGTTACGTTATATTCCGCAGCAACCTACACTGGTCGTAAAAGATGTCTCTGCGGATCACGTGGTCAGACTCAGTGTCTTGATTGTGTGGGATGGTGGGGTAGCCTAGTGGTTAAAGCGTTCTCTCATCACACTGAAGACCCGGGTTCGATTCCCCACATGGGTACAATTTCTGAAGCTCATTTCCGGTGTCCCCTGCCTTGATATTGCTTGTAAAACTAAACTCACTCACTTGATTGTGTCATTGTTCCCAGGCAGTGGTGAATGTCGCTCACAATATCAATCCCTGGGTTTACTGCTCTGGACTAGATTATTACAGATGCCATCATATAACTGGAATATTGCTGTGTGGGACATTAAACAATAGGACAAATAAGAATCAAAATATATTCACACTCAAGGACGTTGTGGAAAAAACAAAAACATTCTTTAAGACACACTAGTTTATTTGCGAGACATTTCTGTTCAAGACACTGTTAATTGTTACTAAATCAATAAAAATATTGCACAACTTTTGATAGGTATCTGGAAATATTTCATCTTGTGATGTAACATGACACCAACAAATTATTAAATTGTGTAATCATGTAAAATCAACACTGAAATCTTTAGTTCCACAGCACTATTGAATACTATTTTTCTGACAGGGACTGCTAGAATCCAGATATACTATCAAAAGTTGAGTAGTGCATATACCTGTAACTCCTGGGCATATCATGAAAGTGTAATAGTCTTCTTTGTCCATAAACCTTATTGAAAGTGTGAGCTTAATGTATGTAAATATCCATATTTGTACACATCTTTTTCAGTATTTGCTCAAAACAAGCAGAAGAGGAGTAGAGGGTTTGTGAACCTGAGAGACATCAACCAAGGCAAGTAGTTGTGAAATATTGCTCATTGTCTTTGGCTTTGTTGTCTCCCGCTGCAACGCGGAACGGGGGACTAAGTATTCACCGGCGTCCCGATTCTTGTTAACGCGATACCTCATGAACCGTTGTACCCAATGTCTTCAAAATTTGGTGACGGCCTACATTGGGGGATTACGCAGACACCAGTCAATTTGGGTGACCTTATCTTCAAGGTCACCACAACACTTTGACCACTTTTCAAAACTGTTGTTAACGCGATATCTCATGGACTGTCGTACCCAGTGTCTTCAAATTTGGTTACAGCCTACATTGGATGATTATGCAAACACCAGTCATTTCAGGCATCTTGTATGTGACCAAAATATAAAAAATAGTAAATATGGATCTTCCATTATTTAGCGGCGGGGGACATTGCCATATCAGTGGCATACACTTGTTCTTCATGTTACTCTTTGTTTTATTACCTGGTTTTTAGTAATGCCTTGTTTCAGAGCTCCAGATAAGATTTAGCTCATGTGGGTACTGTACCCACTCTATTATTTTGGAGTGGGTATTATGAATATTGAGTGGGTATTTCATTTTCCGTTACCCACTGCTTTCAAATATGTGCATATTTCAGTCATTTTACTCACCTAAGTATTATGTCATTGAGTAAGTTTACTAAGCAGGTATGTTCTGCCTTATGTCATACCTAATCAAAACCAACTTAAATATAATGGAAATGATTTCATAAAAAATCACTCATCCTGTACTGACAGTACAACTTGATAACAATAAATGTCTTTTTCATTATGCAAGCGATTTTTATAAATATATTCCATACGCATTTGTTTTAAACTTTTTGCGTATCTAACGTTATAAGTGCATAATTGGTATGCAACAATTATTTTCAATGCGTAAATGGAAATTTTCTATGCGTATTTTACCCGGATACGCAGCTTATCTGGGCCTCTGCTTGTTTGTAAAAAAACCCAAAACCAAATAATTTCAAGTTTGTTTTTTGTCTGTTTTCTGTGTCATGATATATCTTATCATGAAAAACTGTAAACGAATTAAAAACTAAAAGATCGTGGCCCTGTCAGTGTCACTGTTGTAAGTATTTCTTTATCAAATCAGTTACATAATCATTACATTTATCTTATTTCAAACTAAAATTCCATTTCTTGTGATAATTCACATTGTACTAGTGCCTGTGGGTTCCCCAAAATCATATTCATTATGCTTCACCTATAGCTGATTATGTACAAATCTAAAAGAAACAGAAATATGGTAGTTGTAATGTTATAACACTTGTAGGATGCATTTCATAATTGTATTTTTCACAAACCTTTTACTGTGATTCAGGTGATCAATTTCTCATGCTTTCTTCCAGAACTGTTGTTGGGAATTCCAGAACTACTTCCTCGACTTGTGAAGCTTGCCATTGCCAAAGAATGTAAGTGCAGTGAAAATCTGGTTTTTAAATTAAATATATACCCTACCCCCTGTTCCTACCCTGCCCTGCCCCTACCTTTTACCTTTGACCTCCTACCCTACCATCTGCCCTACCCTGCCCCTACCCTACCCTACCCTACCCTACCATACATAACCCTACCCTACCCTACCCTACCCTACCCTACCCTACCCTACTTGATGATGCAAGTTAGTCAAGAGAAGAGGTGTTAATTCTTAATTGCACATTCAGTTGAATACGGTGTTAAAGAACAGTGTTACCATATTTCTGAAGTAAACATGTTTAAGCATATTTGAACTTAAGATAAACAATTTAGCCTGCCATTATTATTATTATTATTTGAAATGGTAGAATAACCCTTGAAGATGTTGTGGTTTGCCTGTATGTTGTGTGGTATGTGAACTTGTCAAATATTCTAACATGTTACAGATCTGTTTCATGCAGATACACCCCGATACCGAGGAATGGTCAGCGAGCTCGACTGCTGGATGGAGTGGATTGAGAACCAAATGGCAGACGAGTTGTATGAAACACAGACAGTTGATGACTTTGAGGAGTACATCGGAGGTAAGAGCACACAACTTAAGATTATTTTTTGTGTGTATATATGGGTTGTAGAAGTGGATAAAAGGCCCTGGTATGATTCCAGGGAAAGAAACCTTTCAAAATTTCCCACTAGACCACAGGACCATTGAGTGGACAATAATTAGTGGTCCTGTCTGTACTTCACTGGTCCAACATAACATTCATAGATTTACTTTAAAAATTCACTGGCCACCAGGACCACTGCAAACTTCCATGCTGTGGTCCTGATGAATTTTTACTAGCCAGGGACCACAGGACCAGCATACATTTCGCAGACTCCTTGCACAGATGCAATGTGTGAACCTTACTTTTGTTTGAAATAAAAATATTTACTATTCTTGCAAACACACTTCTCCCTCTTTCACCTGCGACCTCTCATCTCTGAAATGACTAGCAGGAAATGCCAAGTGAGCCATACTGTTACTGAACTGAGCAGAGTCATTGCTAGGATTTGAATTTTATTGTCTTCAGTGGCAACAGTTTTTCTAGTGTATTCAGGATAAGAAGTATTGATATTTGTAATTTAATTTACTTTAATGTTGTAGGGTCTGCCTTTACCCAAAGCATATGTTGGCCATGATGTCAAGCCTGGTATATAATATTTCATTTAATAAACTAATAAAGTAAATATTTGTCTGTTCTTTTTAGTTGATATGTTTTTATATTCTTGTTGGGATGGTCAGTTTTCCTGAATCTGAAGGAGTTTGTATTGATGTGTGTATGTGTGTTACAGGTGTGTCGGAGCCGACCACAGAGGGTGGGTCTCTCATCCTACAGCAGGGCTTGAAGATCACAGAGGAGTTAGTACAGAGAGTTGAAGTAGTCTATGTCCTAGGCTTATTCCTACTGGGAAAACACAGGAAAAAAGTGAGTTTCAGAAAGGGAATATTTAATTTATATAATGTTTAAACAAGGCTAGAATGTATTCTTGGATTCATGGCATGGTATGCTGTTATATTTACCGGTACTGAATATTTACAGATATTCAAACCAGTTCTATTCTGAGACAGTGGCTGGTATATTTTTTTTTCTGCAATGTTTCTCCTCATTTTCAAAATTAGCGGTGATAAAGAAGAATGTCTTGCCAGGCTTTTGATTGTAAAACACCACACTCCGCAATATTCCGGCCATATGACAGTGGTCCATAAATGATTGAGTTGGGACCAGACAATCTAGTAATTGATATCATGAGCAGACATCTGCGCATCTGTGAAAGAGGACAGCAGGCCTGACCATTCAAAAACGGATAGTCAACCTTATGACAAGCATGGGTTGTAGGAGACCGACTCATAGATGACATAGAAATGTCTCCATCAAGAGCCTCGTACTTGTATATATGGCAGGACGCTGGCTAAGTGAGCCTTTCATCGTAATGCCCTTATTGAGGAAATAATCCCATATATTTGGTTTATGCCTAATGAAGGAGGTCTAAACATTGAATGCTTGTTACAGGTACAACGGAAGTTAGCAGACCTGAAATTGGCACCTGGTCTCAGCGAACTGTTTGATCAGTTCATCTGGAAATGTCAAGTGTGAGTATCTATATTGATTTGCCCCATATCGTCACCAAACCAAGATTGCCAGACTAAGTCATTATCACCACCATATTAATTTAGCAATCCTACACTGAAAAAAATATTGTGATTTTCATTTTTTAGCCACAGTAAGGTGAAACAGTTAAGAGTTGAAAATTTTGACCGAAGTACTATTTACCCAAATGTTTTGGACTCTCGTTTTTGTATCCCAGAGATTAAAGAAATTGCAAATCGTCAAAAGTGGCCCTTTCACAATTGAAGGTTCACTCTCACAAGGGCTTCTTTTGAGAGTTCGGGCGGTGGGGTAGCCTCGTGGTTAAAGCGTTTGCTCGTCACGCCGAAGACCCGGGTTCGAATCCCCACATGGGTACAATGTGTGAAGCCCATTTCTGGTGTCCCCCGCCGTGATGTTGCTGGAATATTGCTAAAAGCGGCGTAAAACCAAACTCAGTCAGTCGGTCAGTCTTTTGAGTGTTCCTTTTCATTACAGGAACCGGTACCACAGTAGGCATCGTTTAAGGGGACACAATGCAGCATGTGAATGCAGTCCGGTAAGTTGTGGCCCCAATTTCAGTTGATTACTGCCTTGTCTCTGGTGAACATCTGCATCTCTTAGTGCTTTCATCTCATATCAGGATGACATGCAGTGATACAGCTAAAATGCTGTTGGAAGTGGCACTCAGAAACTCTTCATTCTCAGTGCTGATGAATTATGTTGTGGTAGACCAGTGACCCCTTTGGGGTTTTACATGTCACGGAAATGTGTGTCCAGTGCACAGAAATGTATGGAATGGAAGCAGAAACAAAATATATTACATCACAATGGATGCACAGTATAATTCATTGTGAACTATTCATGATAAGAACTATAACTGTCGTAAATAATAATATTATCATCAAATCATTAAGTAAGGTATGCTATGACTTACTACACGATTTTGTTATGAGATGAGCCTCATTATTTTTCCTTATCCTGACTCATGCTAATTATGCTTGTCTCCTTCCTCTTGCGAATGATAGTGGAACACTTGAAATCCCTTTAAGTTCCCTTCTAAAAAAGCGGACGTAAAATCACTCACCCACGAGTAGCGTCCCTTTCCTCCCTTTGGCGCCCAAATGGTCATATGATTGGCCATATTTGTCACTCTCTCCTTCGCTCTTGAGGACGGTTGTGAGAGCACCTGGGTCCCTATACGGCACATATCCTTTAATATTTTCGTACCTTACATCAAAATTATTGCTGTATATGTTTTTTAGGATTATATTCTACATTACGGTTGGAAATTTGATTTAAGTTTCCGTTGTTTGACATGTGTTTTCTTCATGTTTACATTTGATGAAAACTTGTATTAGTTGTAGGTACCAAGTGTCTGCGGCTGACCCTCATTTATTATGTCCTAATTGCACTGTTTCATGTTCTTTCAACTCTCGGGGCGGTGGGGTAGCCTAGTGGTTAAAGCGTTGGCTCGTCACGCAGAAGACCCGGGTTCGATTCCCCACATGGGCACAATGTGTTAAGCCCATTTCTGGTGTCCCCCTCCGTGATATTGCTGGAATATTGCTAAAAGCGGCGTAAAACTAAACTCAGTCAGTCAGTCTTTCAACTCTCGCTGTAAGTCTAAGACGTGCAAAGGACTGGGTACGTAGGTACTCACAAGTCATGTCTCAATCGAGTGATTGCGCTGATAACCGTGTGATAACCACTGCTGCAGATATTCATAATTCTTGTGAATTGCTGAGCGTTTCTCAGGAGCAGGTCGATGTACCAGGGGTGAACGCCGGAGGCCATAAGAGATTGTCGTCTACTGAGCTGACCTCATCACAGATGAAGAAGGCCAGATCTTCATCTTCTTAGAAGAAAAAGGCTACTACCATGAAGAGTTTAGCGAAGTCAGATCAGCTCTACACAGAAGACGAGGTCTTTCTCAGCCGAGATTGTTCCTCCGGAAGAAGCAGAGGTTTATGATGATCCACCCATCCTCATACCTGAGGTCACCATCGTCAGTAAGAAGACGAAGCCTGCTTCTCTGACGCCCATCAAGAGCCGGCGCGAAGGCACTCCTACACAGGGGAAGCTACGTCCAGGAAACCCTAGAGAAGGCCTAGAGAATTATCTCAAACCTCCAGGAAGGATTCAAGATCGCATCGAGATCGATCGCCTGCGCGAAGCTTATCTTACAGATCATCCTATAGAGAAGCAGACCCCTCCTATGACAGTCGCCCTGCGCGAAGGAATATTAGCCATGCAAGCTTGCTCGGATGAAGGCCTGCACGAACGGTTACGTTTGCGAAGATCTTTACCGTCAGAAGTATCAGCAGTTAGAAGCCTGGAGGACTCTATGAACGCCAGCTTAGCGTTAGCAGTCCACGATGGAGCCTCCACACAATTTCAGCATCTCAGCAGGAAGGATTCTAACACAGAAGTAGATCCAGTCGCTCTCCAGGATTCTACAGAGTGCACAGATACGGATCTTTCAACTTGGACCTTCATGAACCTGCGCGCAGACACTCACAGGAAGGATTATAATCAGAGTCAGCATGTCTCGCCGTTCAACGATAGCAGATTTCCCCTTCATCATACGGAGCCCTTCATGATAACATCAGGGTTTGAGATTACAAGATCATCAGTGAATCCCATAATAGATCTTCAAGGTGGAAGATAAGAAGATAACGCAACTGGACACTACAACTAGATGATGGCTATGTTGGATCAACGCACAACTGAAGTAACGATGTCAGATAACATCCGATGAAACACTGAAGATGAATTTTCATCACATGGGCTTACACGTTTTCAAGGGGACAGTTAGCAGCATTGTAGCAGTTCCTCAGCGAGACATCGGTTACGGTCAACTTTACAGAATATCTGTATAAGATGACGACTGCAGTAAAGATTATAAAGTTGAAGAATACAGTCACAATAGACGGGGAACAGTCTGCTTACATCGGTACTATGCGGCGAAGTTTTCGCGCACTTCGACTCAGCCATCAAGACATGTGTTCGCCAGTGTAACTCCGGCACAAGCCGAACAGAGAGGTTACGGACAAGGCCGAGTGTTGATGAAGAAATCAACGACTGCACAAGATTCTACAAGGATCATTTACCTGCAACACCGGTGACGTCACAGTCACGTGTCAGGAAGTCGTCTACAGTTGTAAACAACTCTTTCAACGTGGGAAAGGCTCCATTTACAGTACAGTTAGCAGGGTTCAGCGTCATAGAGACTTCCCCTCAGCAGATTAAATATTGGTTATCTAGAGGACTTCCAGCCTGTCAGCAGATTTCTAATATTGGTTATCTGGGGACTTGCATCAATGACAAGCATGAGACAGCTATCGAATAGACTTATGCATCACATCGACATTGTTAGTCCTGGTGAGTACATCATAGATTTTTGCTGATCGAGAGCGTTGGCTCGTCGACCGGATTCGATTATGCATCATCACAATGCTGCACATTGTTCCCGCCCGGATTTGCTGGAATGACAACATCTTCATTACATATTACAGTAAGTCAGATTGATGATGAGACAAGCTTCAAGCCATGATTCCAGAATCGATCATTTCTCCGCTTCCATGATGGATATGGCAAGGGCTCCTAGATCCACGTACCTACATCGTAGGACATGATTGCAGTAGATGGCTAGTAATCTAATCGGAGTTGGAACCAAACAGGATCTTCAATTTCTGTGAATATGGCTCATCACACCACAGAATCACACGGTCGTCCCAGAGGATTGTTGGGTCAAGATACTACATATGATATCTCAAGCAATGCTCTCTCCATTGACGCTATGTGCTTGGCAAAGCATGCTTGGTCAACTCACCTCAGCTCAAGACGTGACTCGCAGAGGGAGACTACAGCTGCGCCCACTACAAATATTTGTGAACGCCCATCTCGACAGTCTTGATCCGCTGATACTACCGGACAGCCTGAAACCATTACTCCTATGGTGGCCAGCGAGGGTATGGTTTCCCATCCTCATACAAGAACCGGAAGTCCAACCCTGAAACTACCAGAGTGGTTGACCTGCTCGTCCATCCACACACCAAGCAAGCTCACGGGAATCCGGCATTGTTCCAGCTACACACGTGGAGCATATCAAAGCTTGCCTGAAGACTAGAGGGTACTCCGCCAGAGCAGCGAAAGCAGTAACACTAGCTCTACGCAGATCAACTCGCAACTTGTACAAAGACAAGTGGCAGAGATTTGAACAATATGCAACGAGGAAAGGCTTTACAGCAGTAAAAGCAACCCATCCTCAAGTGGCGGAATACCTGTGTCATCTACGACAGACGAGACACTTAAAAGGTTCAACACTCTCAACATACTTGGCTGCTCTCAGCACAGTTATCACCATGAAGACGGGTGTCAAGCTGACCAAAGTACCAGAGATACTGGTACTACTACGCTTGTTCAAGTTGGAAGACCAACAAAAGAAATTCAAGGCTCCTACCAGGGATCTCAACATACTTCTACAACATCTCACCAGTGATGCCTACGAGCCTCTAGAATGGACATCCTTTGAACTATTGACTCTGAAAACGCTGTTTCTGATCGCCCTAGCAACAGCAGCGTGGATGTCAGAAATACATGCTCTGGGCTTCGAACGAACACGATTTGAACCATCACATCGTGACATCGTACATCTATGACTGGGCCACAGGATACACAGGATCTATCCTTATGCCCTGTCAGAGCACTAAAAGTCTTCCTACAAAGGACAAAATAAGGAGACGAAAATTCAAGCGCCTATTCATCCCCTTATCCACTGAGACGCCCACGGAAGTCTCTCGGGCAACGATATCGATCTGGATGAGAGCCGTTATGCTAAGGGCCTATAAAGCAGCAGGACTTGAGCCTCCACGAGCCTCCAATCCACATGAAGTCAGAGCCATGGCGTCAACACTTGCTCTGCATGGAAACTGCTCGATTACAACTATACAACTATAATGGAGGGCTGCTTTTGGAGATTGAACACAGTGTTTGCCAACCACTACCTCAGAGACATTTCCACGGAAGATGTCTCAGGCATTCACCAGTTTGGGTCACTTGTTGTCGCACATCAACTAACGGTTCCACAATGGCGCTGAGAAAATCTCACCCTTTTTATCACTTGACTTGTGAAAGCCAAAGCTTTGGAAAGCAAATGGTTAAAGTCCATGCACACGTCTAGGACAGACCAGCATGAGTGATAGATCCTGAACTTGTATAGGACATACTCGTACATGAAGAAGGGTCACATCTCCACTTGATGCGCGCATCAAGAGATGGAGTTGCAATAGATAACTAATGGAATATTAGTATATCTAAAATCCACACGAAAATGTCAGGAGAAGTTTCGGAAGAAATCTGACAAGTTGTGATCCCCCACCGACTCATCAGAGAGAAGTTGAAAGAATCTTCAACAGTGCCGTCATAAGTTCCCAAGGGGGGTAATGCAGGACGTAGATCTACAACCAGTGAATCCAGAACGTGGCCTGACCCGCCACCGTTTCCGACGGATTCTGCAAACATAATTAGCTTGAGTCAGGATAAGGGAAAATATGTAATTTTCTGACTAAAATGATATTTTATACTTATCCTGACTCATGAGGTTAGCCCCCCCAACCTCCCACTCTGGAGTTCCCCGTAAATCCGGGTGTCGGGCTAACATACGGAGAGAGTGACAAGTATGGCCAATCATATGACCATTTGGGCGCCAAAGGGAGGAAAGGGACGCTACGCACAGGTGAGTGATTTTACATCCGCTTTTTTAGAAGGGAACTTCAAGGGATTTCAAGTGTTCCACTATCATTCCCAAGAAGAAGGAGACAAGCATAATAAGCATGAGTCAGGATAAGTATAAAATATCAATATTAGTCATAAAATTACATTTTCAAGGAAGGACCCTTGAAATAAATTATGCTTGACCCATAGTTTTGTAGGCCAAGGAAAATATCAAATCATTGAGTTGATAGCACCTGGATTGTCTGTGTGGATAAGACAATACTCAGCTATTTGCTGCAAACTTACCAGCTGCTTCCTGTCTTTCCATAATTGTTTGCCTGTACTGCATGGTAGTGAGAGATTTCTCTTGGCCTCTTCAGAAGCTGACAGCCTGCAGCAAATGTCAGTAAATATTCCCAAATTGAAATTTCAAATTTTTAAACTTATCCTATCTCACGACTTGCACCTCTCTCTCTTGCTTCGACTTTTAGTGGAACGACTGTTAACTTTTTCCCATAGGCCTCCTTGTCCATAAAAGTGGATTTCAACCTTTTGTTCTCATTATATGGGTTTAAGAACTACTTCACTTGGCCTCCATACCAAGGCATCGGAATACGGCCACCTAGCATGTCCCTACGGACCTGAGGCACAATCAGTATGACGATGCAGAGGTGTCGACATTCACGCTTACTGACCTCTACTCCACGGAGCAATTACGTCAGTGAAGTGTGACACTCCCGAATTCCAGTGGATTTCGTTGCGTTCTGCCTCAGAAGTTGCCGGGCACATCCTTTGACTAAGCTAAGGCAAAGGAGCGAGGGTCGATTTGATGCTGCCCGGAACTGAACGTTAAACCTTGGAGATGCCGAGTTGTTTCTCTTTCACCCGCCTCGGTCGGTGTCTGGGGGGCCTTCTTGAAGCAGTGGCTGGCCTGATTCTAGTCGCAAGACTTTAATTACGGGGGTACCTTGTAAATCGTGGCGAGGCGAGGCTTACTTGCCGAGTTGCGTCCTTTGTCTTGTACAAGGTTGCGGCCAAACACCACATCACTCGGGAGCACCCATCTCCCTGGGAGTCGTGCTTAGTAAGCCAAGGGGTTCCAGAGAAGCTACTACAAGCATAGGAGTTGCAAGCATGCATAACAGGCCTCCCTTGTACATCGCAATCTACGGTTGTCATCAGTCCACACAGCTCAAAGACCAGCTGTTCGCACTGTCCAGACAGAAGGGTAATCTGCGGCTCTGCGGCCCGCCGTCCAACCATGGAATAAGTGCAAGTCGTGAGATAGGATAAGTTTAAAAATTTTGGAAATTGTAATATAAATTGTATATTTATATACTTATCCTATCTCACGCGATGGATGCCCGCCCGGCCTCCCTACTACTCAGATTACAGCGTTGGCTCTAAGATGAGAATGATCATTCAAGGTAGTCAAGTAGGCAATTAGTGGAGCATGCTGCAAGCTTTATTAGAAACTAGGAAGCTAATTAAGGAGAGCATCATGGAGTGCATGGGCGAATGGACAAGGAGGCCTATGGAAAAAAAGTTTACAGTCGTTCCACTAAAAGTCGAAGCAAGAGAGAGAGGTGCAAGTCGTGAGATAGGATAAGCATATAAATATACAATTTATATTAAAATTTCCAAATTTCCGAATTTCAAGTAGAGTTGTGATATTTCCCAAGTGCCTGCCAGGTTTGAAATCCTGAATAAATCCCTCATAGAGTACAGTCTGTTGAAGCAATTTTATATAGGCACTGAATTGTTGTGTGTGTGATAATATATTTCATTTTGAATTAGTGTTTTATTACAATGTTAGTTTACCTGATCTGTGATACATTTACTGATGTATTTACACTTGTATTCCAGGAAGTTGCATTGAAAATCCAGTTCCTGAGACTTGTCCACAGTTTCTGTGATCATTCAGAGTGAGTTGCTACATCTTTCACTCAGTAAACAAGGATTCTGTGGTTGTTTAGTCCCCCACTTGCAGCTTTAATGTCTTACCTTAACTAATAACATTATTTACGTTGTAGTTGTATTATTTGAATAATATGATAAAAAATAAATTTCATATTTATAAACAGTAGGATTAGACCTTTCAAATGGTGTATGATATGTATTATAGCTAACCACAAATTGCTTGACGACGGGCCATTATCAAGCCTGTTGTTAGTTGACGTCATAAGTAGCTCAAATCTTAATGTTCAAACACCTACGGCTCGTTTGAACTTCAGTTCTTTATTGACGATATTTTTGACTCACATTCGTCACATGTACCTCTGCCATTATGCACTTTCTTGCTGTTGCCAACCTTAACAATTGTACCATAAATTACAACATGCAGCAATGAAAACATCGACTGGAACGCTAACATTGTTGAGCAATGAAAAAAATGGCGGCTGGTAGTATGGGCGAAGGTCAAGGTCGAATGACATCACGCTCAATAGTGACGTCATCTGTTTTGTTCTATGACGTTTCCATATTTGTAAAAACGTGGGTCAGTGACCTCCGTCGTTTGTTGTTAGCAGTAAATGCTTCAAAACCGATTTATTTTATTAAAAATTCTATCCATTTTAGCTATAATTTTTTTCAGGGCATTATCATTTGCAGAAGCCCTCGGTCTTTTCAACTGCCCTCCTTCGTCGGGTAGTTAATGAAAGACCTCGGGCTTCTGCAAATGATAATGCCCTGAAAAATAGCGTTACCCTATAGTAGCAATTATGTTTTGCAAGCTGATATTTTCCTTGATAGACATAGGCTTCATCTATGACCTCAGAGTCTCTGGGGACTCTGAGTCATGGCAGTAAATGCCTCTGGTTGACTGGTGTTGAAAGAGATAACTTCCTGTGTTCACACAGGCTTAGAAAGGCATGGTATTGTTTCCTTGGCTCATTGGTTTCAATCTACCAAGACAACACATTAGAGTTCAATGAATTTCCTGAATTGGGCAACAACTTTTAGGTCTTTCATTTAATATGCAGATATTGGTTTTCTCTAATAATGGATCATGTATAAATGTCTTAATGCATCTGTTGGAAGTATGTTGGACAGTCTTGGGAAGTTACATGTCCAAGCCAACTGCATGAGTCCCCTATTACACACTGGTGTGTCTGGAGTGAACTTTGGTGGCTACTGCGGTATAAAACAATTAGCTCAGAACATGCTCATCATACACTGTGATGATTTGAGAGAGAGTATATTTTATGTGGATGGTAGTGTTGGGAATTGGTGTAAATCTCATAATTGATGATTGGTTCATTACAACCGATCAATCATCGAAAATAATTGGTTAGCGTCATCTATCAAATTTCCCTGGTTATGTTTGTTAATGCACAAAAAATAAAGAAAAAACATGCGGTTCTCTCGTTTTTCCCCGCAAATTGCACAAAATGCATTTGCAAATTTAACATCTTTAAGGGATGACTAGTGTGTTAGGAACATACATTTCCTGGAGTTGTTAAGATAAACTTAATCATGACTTGGTACGAGCTTGTAGTGCTTATGCAATGTCGAGACAAAATCAACCTTTTGAAAATTATTGTTATTGCAAACAAGTGGTCCAAAATTGTTTGTGTTCGATTATGAGAAAGCGTGATCGATTGCTTGGTCGTTTTGTCAATGCGACCACTCTTCGATTATTTCAATTTATCGGACGACCACTAGTGGATGGATAAGATATGACCTTGCTGAAGGTGTCACTGTGAATAGAATAGAATGACTGTTCATGCCTTCAACCGCTGGCTTGCTGGCTGCAGTATAGTTGAAATATACGAGACTGGCATGGACAACGTCCGCTCAGGACGTGTTTAACATACATTCTGATAATTTGAGAATGTTAGTTTATATTGTCTTTGTTTTGCAGCTACAAGCATCTACTACTTTCCAAAAATGAGCTCAATGAAGTGAAAAGAATCAATGGTAAGATCTTCAGGTGCTTTACTCATTAATTAACCATTACAATTGAGTAGTGTTTAGGAAGTTCATTTTTTTAAATGATTCGAAATTAACAAAATAGTCACTGAAGGTATAAGATGCATAGTAAATGTTGACAACAGCAGGGTATATGCTTTCACTTTCAATGATTAAGTGCTGTAAGAGTAAATGTTGACAACAGCAGGGTATATGGTTTCACTTTCAACGATTAAGTGCTGTAAGAGTAAATGTTTAGAAAGCCTAAGAGTCCTGCTTCCTGTCCGAATGCTTTATGAATCGGAACCCAGTTGCAAACATATTGGTTTGGAACACTATCATAAATAATGAGAAACATGGTAAAGGACCATGTTTTTATTTGAAATTGAATATGTTTGGGTCTATTTTTCAGCCAAAGCTGGTTCTTTGGCTCTGCCATCTCTAGAAAACGTAAATAGGTAAGTAAATATCTTTATATACCTATTGTTTCCTCTTATATTATTCCAGTCTGACAGGGGAACTAATAATGCTACTAATAACATGTCGTCATATGTGCGAAATATTCTCAAGTGTGACGTTAAACCCCATTTCACCTCACCTTTAGTGTACTCACCATAAACAACTTATCACAGAAGAAAGAAATAGGATCTTTGAAAGTCTGTTCATTAAGAGTGTTATATATCAAGTAAACATTTCTCTCTGGCCTCTCATAACAATATTTGTCACTAGGTAATCTAGTTAAAAACAGAAGTGAAAAATTGATTTGTCTGTGTGCACTTAAGCAACAGGAGCTTATGTTCAATATGCCATTATGGTTTTAACCGTCCTACTGGTCCTCTAATACAAGAAATATATTCACCAGATCCCTGATGTGCCGGGGAAGCAAGGGTCTTCTCACAAAGATTGTTGAAGTCATGAAGAAGGAGCCCACAACATCTACATTCAGGTTGGTGCTGCTTCTTTACCATCACAGCCTGCGGAATTGTTGGTCACACTCGCCAATATTGTAGATATATACCGGTAGACTGTAGTGTGATTAATGTCTGGAAGACAAACCAATGATTGATATAATGAGCACCAACTCCAGGGTCATCCATGACACAACGCCCGTTGACCTGATCCATTTCCTGGCCTTGTAGGGGGTGGGTGGGTGTGTGTGTGTGTGTGGGGGGGGGGTTATCCTACTGGTTAAAACGTTAGCTTGTCATGTTGAAGACTTTGGTGACAAATTGGTGACAGCCTACATTGGGGGATTACCCAGACACCAGTTAATTTGGGTGACCTAGACCTTATCTTCAAGGTCACCACAACACTTTGACCACTTTTCAAACTTATGTAAACGCAATATCTCATAAAACATTGCACCCAATGTCTTCAATTATGTCGACAGCCTACATTGGGTGATTATGCAGACACCAGTAATTTTCAGGTATCTTGTATGTGACCCAAAAATAAAAAGTAGTAAATATGTTATAAATATTCCATTCTTTAGTGGCGGGGAACATTGCCTTATTAGTGACAAACACTTGTTCATGTTGTGTTAACTTGGTATGTGTTAGGTTCTGGCTGGCCCGGGCTGTGGAGAGTTACCTGCGCGGTGATACATCCTACTGTGATCAGGTCTTCCTTATGAGGAGAGGACTACTTCAGGTGAGGTGCTTCCACTGTTACAACATAGTTCATTGTTAACTGTACTCATCAATATTTTCATGAAATTGAAGACACACCCATTTCTGGACACTAATATTGTTCGTCCTCCCCCATACATTCAAAATGATCACCTTGCATGTGCAGGATTATAGTCTGTTTGCAGTGAAAACATACCGATGAATTTCACTTTAAACAAAGAAGTGAATCAAGTTAAGTAAAATTAAGATTGCGAATCCTCATAATTTTACCTTGCCAAATGAACATTTATATCTCAGAATTTTATTCAACTTAGGATAAAAGTTGTTTAACAAACGATCATAAATTCAAATCGCTATTATTGGTTTGTATTACAAGGGGGTGAGCGCAGTAGATGGAACAGTGAAACAAATGCACGTGCGGAACGTGATGAGCATTAACTTAAACCAACACTACTTGTTCTTGGTGTTTCATTTAAAGTGCATACCCCCTTGTAATGCAAACCAATAATAGCGATTTGAAACTATGATCGTTTGTTAAACAACTTTTATCCTAAGTTGAATAAAATTCTGAGATTTGAATGTTCAATTGGCAAGGTAAAATTATGAGGATTCGCAATCTTAATTTCACTTTATTCGATTTACCTTTTGTTTAGAGTGAAGTTCATCGCAAACAGACTATAAGTGTTACCATAGAAACACATCAATATCTTTCTGTTCATCTTCCAGCATGTTGCAACCAACATAGTGGAGCATGAGATTCGTCACAAGGAGATTCTGCAGAGCAGTTTTGACCTGCTTGGAGAGTTGGTTAAGTTTAACATCGAAGCATTCAAGACGTTTGACACAATCCTCAACACACAAGCCAAGTTAGACAAGTTTGTGGCTACAGTCAACCGGAACCTCGTCGACTCGAACATGTTTATTAGGAGCCTAGTCTTATCTCTAGAACACTTCACAAATGAAGATAACGGTAATTATTACACTATTTTTTGCACTGAAGACATCATAGCAATCAGTATACACATGTATTATTTTAGATGTATATAGAATATTGTAAAGTATTCATCATGCCTTATATGGAAGCAGCTGACAATTGATATTACTGTAGTAGTATTATAACATATGTTATATTTGGGATTACACTTTCTTAGTACACATTCTTGAACCTTTGTCAGGTGGAGTCCCATCCCCAAAGACCGCCTCCCGTGGTGTAGTGGTTAGAGCGCCCGCCCGGAGATCGGAAGGTCGTGGGTTTGATCCCCGACCTAGTCATACCAGAAGACGTTAAAATATGGTACTTGTTGGTCCCTGCCCGGCGCTCGGCATTAATTGGTACAACAAGGACTGGCCGGCTCGGAGTCAGTATAATGTGTCTGAGTATTCATGCTTCACTGCGGCATGGTATCTCAGTGGGCTAGCACTATAAAAAAAACAGCTTAAGTCTGGGCTAGTACAAGCAGCCGCACATACACATACACATGCATGCACGTCGTCATATGAGCGAAATATTCTCAAGCACGACGTGAAACCCAATTTCACCTCACCTTGCCCATCCCCGAAATGAACCCACACCCTCAGTGTCCGGCACCTAATTGGACACACAAAGTCAAACGCCTAATGCACCTGACTCTGAGGGTGTGGGTTCGAGTCCCAGATAGGTCTCAACCCAGCAAAAGTACTAGAATCTGTACTTTACTAAGAAAATGTAATCCCAAATATAACATGTTACATTTGACCACTTTCTAAATGGCATTGTGTAATCATAGTATTATTATACTTAATGTTCTCATGTGTATGAAAGTGGTGTAACCGTGTGTGAAATATAAACAACCGGCAGGGGCCAAAGACATCAGAAGCTGCCAGCCTGTGCCCAACTGAACTCTCCAGCCCTCATTACGAAAACTGCTAAAAAAAACCCAGTGGCCCATTCCTCAAAGCGATGGTAGTGATAAGGTGATCGTAATTTGCATACTTTAACATAGAGATGCAAATGTTGTGATGCTATGATCACTTTGAGGAACGGGGCCCAGTACATTAAATTGCTGCAGGCCAAAACAGTTTGAAACTACTATCCCAACACTACTATTTTGAACATGCATGCTGGTGGATAGTTTGAATTTGATGGTTTTGTTGTTCAGTCCTGATCCCCATTCCACAAAGTTATGTTAGCGATAATATGATCATAACTGTGGAAATCATATCAAATCACATTGTGAAATGGCTGCTTTAACCCCAGGTATTATTAATAAATATATATCACTTTAGATATATGTCGTCAGAGCAAGTTCTTAATTCAAGATCCTGAAACTTGAATCGTGCTGTTTTCAGGGCTCGATTTAGTGCTTTGTTATTTGCACTGGTGAAACTCAATATCACAAAGTGCAACCTAGTTATTAGTGAAAAGTTCATCATTTTTTAGAAATAAATCAATAACAAATCTAAGTATGTCAGTTCATTTTTCTTCTAAACTCTGAATAGCTATGGCACCGAAACATTGCCATTCGTAGACACTTCTTGGCTATGACAGCTCTTGTAAACAGTGAATAGCTGCGTATCTGTGTTGCTGTTTCATGGGTTCTACATCATGGAAATATGTTGATGTGCACCAAAACCTTTGACGTTTTAGCACACTATAGTCTGTTTGCAGTGAAAACGTACTGATGAATTTCACTTTAAACAAAAAAGTAAATCACATAAAGTGAAATTAAGATTGCAAATCCTCATGATTTTACCTTGCCAACTGAACTTTAAAATCTCAGAATTTTATTCAACTTAGGATAAAAGTTGTTTAACAAACGATCATAGTTTCAAATCGCTATTATTGGTTTGTATTACAAGGGGGTACGCGCAGTAGTTGGAGTAGTGAAACAAATGCACGTGCCGTCTGTGATGAGTGTTAACTTAGACTACCGTAGAAACCATCCATTCTTGTTCTCGGGGTTTCATTTAATGTTCATACCCCCTTGTAATACATACAGGCACCTAATCGCCAGCACACAAAGTCAGACGCCTAGACCGCTCAGCCACCGCGGCTTCCACAAAAATGGAAGTCGGACAACTGGTAGTCTAGACTGCGGGCTTTTTGTACTCCTCTGATTGTGCAACTAGGTTTTTATCTTAGGTTGCACCTGGTGCAAATAGGTTAACATCCCTTAGATCGAGCCCTGGTTTTAATGGTGGTGTAATCGTGTATAAATTGCATCACTTTTGGGTTTCCTCCAATTCATGGGGCAGTGGGGTAGTCTAGTGGTTAAAGCGTTCACTCATCACACCAAAGACCCGTGTACGATTCCCCACATGGGTACAATGTGTGAAGCCCATTTCTGGTATCCCCCACCGTGATATTGCTTGAATATTGTTAAAAGTGGCGTTAAACTGACTCACTCACTCCAACATTCATCCTATCTATGACTTATCTGAAAGTCAAGTATATTTCAGAGCAGAGTTAAGCCACAAGTACAATGTCTTTTTCTGGCACCCCAACCATGATATTGCTGAACATGGAATCCATACATAAATCCATACTCACTCATTGACTCTGTGTGCAGGGGAATACGCCAAGAAGGACTGCAAGCTGTTGACGTACATCGGCAACTTCCAGAGGCAGATGGAATACCTGTACAAGCTTATCCATATCATTAACGTCCAGAACCTCACACAGGTACTGTGCTCTCTTCCATTACACAATAGATGAACTTATTGCCAGTTGACAATAGAAGCATTGACGGAAGTATTTGGGTTTTTTTAAAAAAAATTATTACTTAAACTTTTATTTCAGGGTAGATACAGGTATCAACAACACAATACAATTAAATGAATAGAGAATGGCATGAAGACCAAAGTTTGTAAAACATATCGACTCTATTTGACATTTCAGCAGCACATTTAGTAATAATATAATAATACCGGACTTTGTATATCAATGTTTGGAAGGTTGGCAATTGTTTCTGTTTATGGTCAAATATAGTCTTTGTGAAAATCAAGATAATTATGTTAAGTGGGTCATTGTTTCTCTCTGGAAAACCAATCAGAATCCTTTCTTTATTAAAATGAATTTCTATTTGAGCTTTTTCTTTTAGCCAACCTTCCAGCTTGGTCCACAGTGGCCGTACAAGATCACATTCCCAAAATTAATGCTGCAATGTGTGTGTTTTGTAGGAACAAAAGTCACATCTATCTGATTTAGTATAGCCAAATCTTTGTAAACGGATATTAGTTGGACAGGATATGGTGTAGGATTTTGTACTGTAACCACTAAATGTTTGAATGGCAGGTATACCGAAAAGGTATCATGTTATATTTGGTCCATGTTTTGATAGGGATGTTACATTGCAACTCATGTTCCCACTTATTAATATGTTGGTTTTTGATACAGTGCTTCCCAATAAGTGTTGAATAATTATACCTCAACCCTTTGTTGTCTGTACAAATATGTCTTAGATTTAGAGGGAAGATTGGTAATTCAACTTTATTTTTTATTTCTAAATTTCCAAATGACTTGATATATGTTTTTGTCGTTTGAACCAAACCATAATAAAGAGTGAAGATTGGTAATTCAACTTTATTTTTTATTTCTAAATTTCCAAATGACTTGATATATGTTTTTGTCATTTGAACCAAACCATAATAAAGAGTGAAGTTTGTTTTAAGAGCGTATTTGTTTTTAAATTCAATGAACTTTAGAAAAGGCCCTTTTTCATCCAAAAGATCATTTATAAGTGAATTCCTTTCGAGTTCCAGTCTGAGTAGTAGATGCTTTTTTGGTCACAAAGACACTTTGAAGATTTCAGCATGTTAAATTGCATGTTAAGATAGTCAGCAAGATATCTCAAAAACCATTCACTGGATTCTTTTCATATATGACACCAGGCTTCATCCAATGAAGGCACAAGGCCCAGTCTATTTTGGTGACCTTCACATAATTTTCATGGTCACTGCGACACTTTGAAGATTTCAGTATGTTAACCTGCATGTTAAGATGGTCAGCGAGATATCTCAAGAACCATTCACTGGACTTGCTTCATATTTGACACCAAGCTTCATCTAGGGAATGAAAGTGCAAGACCCAGTCAATTTTGGTGACCTTCACATAATTTTCAAGGTCACTGCGACACTTTGAAGATTTCAGCATGTTAACCTGTATTCACTGGATTTTCAAGACTTCCCTTGAATGTTTTTCAATAAGCAATTTCTTTAGTACCATTTTTGCATATTTCATACACTGACATTCATGTCAAGGTCAAAGTCAGTCTTAAAAAAAGGTGTGTGTTTGAACAACTAGAGAGAAGATATCAAGAGAAGTTGACTGGTCATGTTTTTGTTGACGTGTAACTTCATCTCAAACTTTCATTACTTTTTAAGTTTGATTTGATAATTTGCGGTGTGGGATTATGTCACCTTAGTGACAATGCTTGTTTTCTATCCATGAAATTGACTTTAAAGCACCGATGATAAAGGGATATGTTGGTTTGCGGCCTGGTAATTTATTGCTCCTCAATTATTTTTATTTATTTTTTAAGACACATGACACCAGTACTTACCATACACCCACAATCTAAGAACAAAGCCCAAACAATACCACACTGTTTTGGTTTGTTCAGTCTTAGTTTCCATATAAATGTTTGTCATACTCCCTTGCTTGGCTTACAGGAGAACGTGAGCTGTCTGAACACTACGCTTGTCTTTCTGATGTTCGCCAACCAGAAGAACAAACTCCCCCAGTACCTGCGTGCCCTCCGTGACGAGAAGGATGATCTCCTAGATGTACATGGCTCAAGCTCAGTTATGCAAAACTTCAGGTTTGAACAGCTTGGCCTATCCCTTTAGAGCACTTATGTCAATATGCATTCAGATCATATAAACACATTCTGAACGTAAGTCATTTAAAAAATGTCCAAAGTGAAAGTGTGACTAGTGAAATGTCTTTTGATCCTGTAAGAGCAGCTGAGCCTCCTAAAACTGCAAAGGGGCTGAAAATAATGACATGCAGGTTCTAAGTGGCCATTTAGTAGATTTAGTTTTGAGGGTGCACAGTTTTAATAATCTTGGAATATAGACAAAGAGCATTGATTTGAAGTACAATGTTAGTGACATTTAGCTGGATTCACACCTATAGTAAATGAAGGAAACGTCAATTTTTCAGAAGATTCCACAGGATTCCGACAGGACATTCTGTCTCCCACAGGATTGATTGTCCCATACCACAGGCTGCTGCTTTAATATATGGATATCGATGAAAGTTGTGTAAAATAATATTCTCCCATTTACTTGTAGTTATTTTAACATCATGCTTTGTATGTTAACAACTGTTTTGACCGTTTCAGGGATCTGTTGATCTTCTGGCAAGATCACTATCTCCACAAAGACAAAGACTGCAGTGCCTTAGAGAAGGTGAGTTCCACAGAGCCTTGCTATAGCTCTAGAGATATGTACAGTGTGCATAACATTCATTGTGATTTGGGCATTATTTTGAACCAGAATCTGTTTATATGTTTGCGAGAAATGTTTTAAAGATTTTTTCTCACAAAACATTGTCGTAATTTAAAGTACATGTTGACCTTGCTATTGTCATTTGCAACCACTTTAAAAATCAGTTCATAATCCCTTGGGTTTTCTTCCAGTGGGAAGTTTAGCAGACTTTGAGGAGTTTGTGATAAAATATAAGGAGAAAAATTATTTTCATCAGTGCCATGAAGTCAGTCTGATAATGATTGTTTAATCTTTCTAAAATGATTAAATGTCATGGGGACGGGATAGCATATTTTGTAAGTGTTCACTTGTTAATTCCCAAATTAATTTCTCTTCCTGTGTGCAATGGGTGGAGCCCTATATCCAGTGTCCTCCACCATGATACTGCTTCAGTAGTGCTAAAAGTGGCCTAAAAGTGTATTCACTTTAGTCTCAGTTTAGATAGGGGATGACAATGTTGATCAAAGACTAGGATATTTTTACTAACCATGATGAGAGCAGAAGGTCACGAGTTCAGTCACTGGCTGCGTTCATACCAGAAGACTTTAAAATATGGTACTTGGTCCCTGCCTGGTTCTCGGCATTAATGGGTACCACAAAGACTGGTCGGCTCGGAGTCAGTATAGTGTTTCTGAGTGGGGTATGCATACTTAGACCCGTGAAGAGAATATTGATCTTCAGTATCCCATGCCTGTCATAGGAGGCGGCTAATTGGATTGGATGGTCAGGCTCGCTGACTTGGTTGACACATGTCATCATTTCCCAATTGCGCAGATAGATGCTCATGCTGTTGATCACTGGATTGTCTGGTCCAGACTCGATTATTTACACACCGCCGCCATATAGCTGGAATATTGCTGATAGCGGCGTAAAACTAAACTCACTCACTCACTGTTCATGCGTAACTGTGGCATGGTATTTCAGTGAGCTAGTACTATAAAACCAGCTTAAGTCTGGGTTAGTACAAGCAACCACACATACACATGCATGCACGTCATCATGAGCGAAATATTCTTATGTTCGATGTTAAACCCCATTCCACCTCACCACTAACCATGTGTATTCTTCCTGCTTGCAGAGTTCCCGGATTAGTTTCTCGTACTGGAAAAAGACAGTGAATATGTTGGTCTCTGAGGACAAATCTCAGCCAACAGCAGTGCTACATTATGTGACACCATTGTCAGGAGACCGAAATAACTGACCTTGACCTTGGTTTCCAGTCTCAAATCCCCCGCCAATAACGGTACAATTGCTGTGATGTTCATTACAGGGAGAAACTGTCAGTTGAATTAGACTTGCTTCCGTATCATATTTTCACAGGTGCTTACAAGTAGAAATTTCAAGGGAGACTTTTCAGGAGCGAACCTTGGATTTCACTTCTGAGGAAAATTGGTTTCTATAGTTACTGTTTACAGGGTTGTGCAAATGTGTTGAAGATATTTTTCCCCAAAACCAGCCAAAAGAGTCCTCAGTTTTGGCTAGTGCTGATGTGTTCTGTGGAACAGTCAAACACAAGTCTTTCAGATTTTACACTAACTCTGGAGTGTTTAGGGAGGGAACTTAATGCTGCCACTAGCTATGATCAAGCACTGTGGATGGACACACCCACTATCTACGTGTGGCGACTCTGGTTGGCCTGGCAGAAATCTCAAATCAGTGACGATGGATATGGTGGTAATCTACAGTGACTGGATGAACATTGCCTCCAACAATATGCATGATGTCTGTGGATGAATATAGTGGGAATCTACAGTGACCGGATGAACATGGCCTCTAACAATATGCATGATGTCTGTGGATGAACATGACGGAAATCTACAATCACGGTGACGATGAATATAGTGGTAATCTACAGTGACCAGATGGGCATGGCCTCTAACAATATGCATGATGTCTGTGGATGAACATGACGGAAATCTACAATCACGGTGACGATAGATAGACACTGCAATTGTCTGAGCATGGCAACTGTGAACAGACATTGCAACTACAAGCACAATGACTATGATGGACATGGTGATCCACAAGTGCACTGACCATTGGAGACAGGATTCATCTTTTATCCTCATCTGATGAGAGGAGAGTGCAAGCAACAGTTCTGTTCATGGGATTCTAACTGTGTTAGGATTTGGAAATGATGCGATCCTTTGTGCATGGTGTATTGTTCATACTGGAAGAGATGGGTGTTCCGTCAGTGCTCTACAAACCTTGTTCACTTGGATAGCCATGTTCTAAATCCATGGATCTTCACATGTGAAGTTTGTTAGTGCTGGCGTTTCTGAAGACATGTTTCAATGACCAGTGCAAGTTTTGTGGATCATACCTGAATGTGTCATAGTATGTGTAGCCATGGAAACAGATCTTAACGATAACCATAGTTACCTATGTGACCTTGTTCTTGGCAGTTATCCCTCAGTGCAAGCTCGATTGACGGCAGGAATGGAATGGTTTCTTGATTATTGATATATTATGATGTGGATCCCCTGGGATGTGCAGTTTTACCTGGTACAGATATGCATGTAATTGACTACCAAATGTCGTGTTAAGCTATATACAAATTTTTACTTATTTATGCACAAGATGGCTGCAGAAAGTTCTCCATGTTCATGCAGACAATGGAACAGTTCAAACCGGTTTTGTATCTTAGGCCTAGCCTGAATGTACAGTTGTCGACTCAAAAAAATGAAAATGTGTAAATTTGTACATGTGTATATATTTATTGTCATGTCTGTGTATGTTTTTAAACATGTTGACTTTGTGTTGTGTGGTGTTGTGTTTGCACTGTGGTCTCATTCCGAACATTACTCAGCTCTGTGACTATCTACAGCATCTATCTTCAGTACCCCATGTACCCTCAGTACCCCATGTACGAACTTCAGAAAGTTGCAGTTCAACTTCCATGTCACACCCATTTGAGAAACACAAGAACAGAAATATCTAATTTAATGAAGCTTTGCACATCTTGAATGATTAGTTTTGAAAGTTGATGTTTTGTGTTTCCATGGTTACCAGATCAAGAGATAATGAGGGTAAATTTAGTTTGAGGTAAGAGTTGTTAGGATTGAGGTTTAGTTTCTCCATTTGAGCCATCTTGCTCTAGTCTGAAAAAGGCATTTGAATTTGAGAGCTGTTGCATTTCTTGAAAAATACTTTATGAAATAATAATACCGTAAATTCAAATTTTGAAACAAATGACTGTCCCTGGCAAAAAAACCCAACTCTATAACTTGATGTGGTAAAACTGGACTCATGCCAAAGCTCTCCATTTAGTTGCTGGGTTGCCTGAAGCCATCAAGATATTGTCAAAAGTCACTGTGTAATGGTTTTGTGAAATGAGACCTGGTTTGATGTGAATGGCTGTGTGAAAGTACCGATCTCGTACGCGAATGTTCAATGATCTGCACGAAATGACTTCTTTGACATGTCTGGGAGATACTTGATCTGAATGAATACTGTTTGAAATGGTGATTGTTTACCTGCCCTTAACTTGAATCAAATTACTGTTGGCCAGACTGCATGTAACCATAATATAAGCATGATAAGTAAACAGCTTTTGCTTGTTGATAGCTCTCATATTTGACCAAGGAATGAAATAAGATGTAATGTTTTAAAGAAATGATCATGTATTATCTGTGGTATTTACAACATATTTATGAATGTTTCTTTTATCAAAATGTATGTATCCATTGTACCTTACATAGTATTTTTATTGTAAGTTATGAAATATTTTTTATACAAACTATATGTTAGAACATGATAGAAGGGCAGAATTTAAGAAGTTGTTAATGTTAAATGTCAGTATTTCTAAACTGTAGCACTGGCAATCATGATTTGCAATCCAGGTGTAGATCGGTCTGACAGCCTTAACAAAATTGCTTCATGATTTTGAACGTCCTATGAAATTTGTAAGTTAGTTCTGATGGAGGAAGTCTGCATCCCGTTTCAAAATTGCTATAATGGTACATTCACGAACATCCTGCAAGGATTCCTGTTTGTGTATACATGTGAGGCCCAAGTCTGATGTGTCTTGCAAGATATTGCTGTCTAATTGGCTGACTTACTCACACCAATTTCATGTAGTTGGTTTTATATTTGGTTTGTCTGATCTTGCTTATTAAGGCTCCAGAAAAGATCTACTTCCATGGACTGTTATATGTGATATTAAAGTTTGAGTAATCCTGATTGGTAGGCAGAGGGAGATCTGTTACTCAGCAGTTCACTACACTACTCATATATCGGGAAAAGTCTGATCCTCAATGCAAGCTCAGTGATAAAAGATGTGGCAGAAGCATATTTGAAACTGAAGAAGCCAACCTGAGCACATTTTATAGTCATTGTTTAGATGGCCGTGAGATTTTTCAAACAAAAGGATGAGGACTTTGAGGGAACTGCAAAATATTAATATTTCTTCTTGCCATTCATATTTGCATTATCAGTGTCCTCAAGTTATTAAATTAATTTTGACATGTTTATCAAATATGATCCAGTCTTCATCTTTTCTATAATAGTGTTTCCTAGACTTTAGCTCATGGGACGAATTTACCTCTTAAAAATTCTAAAACCAGTTTGTACTACATTTACCTTGTTGCTATAGATACAATTTCTTTTGACTTACATGTGATTATTGCTGTTGAAAGTAGAATTTTACGAATAGGAAGTTATGGGTAATCACATTCTAATTGTCACTAGGTGAAGTGAACTTTAAGCATGCTCCTTTTAATGTGCTGACCTGCAGACATAACCAAATCAGGTTCAAGGTACAGAATTCTAAGTGCAGGTCCTCCATTATATGTGTTATCTGACAGTCTGTTGCTGAAGTAGGTTTGTGGATGGGGAGAATGTACAGTGGATGGATGCAGCATGGAAGTTTTAAGGATGTATGAATGATATATATTTTAATGTTTATGCTGTCTGTACTGTTATGTTTTAGATAGGTACTGTACAGCAAAGAAAAGCCTGTATCATACAAAAAAAAGTAAATAAATTTCTATTGTAACACAATTTGAAGTTTGGCCTTTTACTTCAAACGTGATGTTTGAGCATGCACTAGTTGCGTGGATATGTGCGCTGTACAAATATCCTATAATGATAAAATGTAGGATCTGTTGGAAAAAGTATTTTAGCCATTATGAGGCTGTTTGTACTCATCTGTAAGATATTTGGATTGTTGCGATGCTAAGATCTTTTTATTTAACTTTACAAGTACACAGTTTTAGTGCTTGGACCATATTATAGAATTGGCCCAGTATGGTATTGCAATCATCAGTGGTAGGATCTCTATGGAACTGTAAGAGAAGGTCTGGGGTTGTCTTAGTGCCAAGATCTCTTTGCTAAACTTGGGTAGTCTAGTGGTTTTTGAAGCCCATTTCTGGTGCTTGTTATTACAGTGCTGCAATATTGCATACAGCAGCCTAAAACCAAACACTCACTATACCCTGACTCTTAATGGTCAGTGCAAATTAGGGGCGGTGGGGTAGTCTAGTGGTTAAAGCGTTGGCTCGTCACGCCGAAGACCCGGGTTTGAATCCCCACATGGGTACAACGTGTGAAGCCCATTTCTGGTGTCCCCCGCCGTAATGTTGCTGGAATATTGCTAAAAGCGGCGTAAAGCCAACCTCAGTCCGTCAGTGCAAATTAGTGATGGACTTGGAAAATGACACACTAATCATGTCTGCCATAACAATGGTTTTCCTGAACTGAATGAGTCCAATTTGTTGACCCAAGTAAATAGGTCCATGAAAGGCGTGTCAAGTGACACAAATATGTCTGCCATTTGTAAGTGTTGCTTGTGAAAAGATGGCCAGAAAGAAACGTTGTGTGGTTTTCTGAATATGTTGTAAACTTACTTTTCAACACACAACCTTATCAAATTCCAAATTTTGGGCCAGCATATATATTCTGCAATAAATCATCTTCATTGTATACCCAGACCGCCATATAGCTGGAATATTGCTGAGTGTGGCATAAAACTAAACTCACTCTCATAGAGCAGGGATGGCAAGCAATTTTCCACTGTTCCGCGGATTTCTGCTGATTTTATTTCAAATTGTTCAATTGTGAATCGTCTAACTCCATTGAGAAACCCTCAACTCGATGACAATATTAAGTTTTCAGCTGAAAATAGATTTTCCTGTTGCCATCCCTGATAAAGCTAGAACCAGTCAGGTTTGAAGTTTTTTGAAAGGCATTTAGACTGACTGAGTTTAGTTTTACGCCGCTTTTAGCAATATTCCAGCAACATCACGGCCGGGGACACCAGAAATGGGCTTCACACATTGTGCCCATGTGGGGATCCAAACCCGGGTCTTCGCGTGAAAAGGCATTTAGAAGTTGGGTGAACATGAATACATGACACGTTTTATGGATAACAACTTCATTTTTATTCTTTACACAACACTTCAGAGCTATTTCTTGCTCCTTCATCAGGTGAATGATGAAGGAGCAAGAATTAGCTCTGAAACGTCGTTAAAGAGTACAAATGAAGTTGTTATCCATAAAACATGTCATGTATTCAGTCAGTTTTGAGTAGTGGTGTAAAGATAATATATTAAATATAGCTTTCCAAGCATGTAACTGTTCTTCCTTGATTAAAACATCTGATGTCCACATCTAAAGCTAAGAATCTTCATAGAAAGATTCAGATTTGGTCACATTAAATTTTGTAAACTTGGTTTGGTTTGTTTGAAAACTGATTATGTGAAAAATGTTATCATGCCAGCAACTTTTCACAGTAAAGTAGTTTTACCTAAGTGCACGTGATAGATAAAATACATGTACATACGCAAATAGCTCATACCTGTCATCTTATGTTCATTAAACATTATTTGCTCGTCACTCCGAAGACCCGGGTTCAATTCCCCACATGGGTAAAATGTGGGAGGCCCATTTCTGGTGTCCCCTGCTGTGATATTGCTGGAATATTGCTAACAGTGGCGTAAAACCCAACTCACTCACTCACTCACTCAAACTTAATAAAAATTGTTAAAACAATGTGACAATAGGAAAATCATTATTTTAATTATGGGATGGCATCATCCAAAAAACGTTACATTAACAGTCATGAAAGACAAAGAAACATGTTAATCTGACATGTTTACAGATCCGATAACTTCAGATACACAATCAAATATACTCAGCCTGGGGTGTTGGGGACTGAGAGCAATTAGATTAACACCTGAAAAGTTCTTGCACACTTCAGACTCAAGTTCGAATATTGTTTGTTTCTCTGCACACATCATGTACTAATGTGGTTAATATCCCAAAAGATGAGTATTACTCTAATACCAAACAAACTACAACAAACAAAAACTACTTTCTAAAGCAATAATATCTTAGGTAACATCAGTGGATGACCTTGTCACCTTGAGAAAGCTGAGAGACATGCCACAGATCACACTCCTGCATGGAGACAACAGGTGTATAAGTGTGAAAACCCAGTACAAGCAGATCTTGACATAGCAAATCCCAAAACAGCTCTCATAGAAGACACTAAGACCATATATAAAAATATACTTGTTTCTCATTTCCGCCCAACCAAAATATTCGACCCAACACAAACATTTTTTCTATTTTTCACACGTCTAAGTTTTGATTTTCTATCGGAGAAAAGGTGTAAATTTCCACAGAAATCAAGAGGTCTTGGACAAAAAATGAAATCCGCCCGACCCATATTTTTTTGAGAAGGTGATGAGAAACAAGTATATTATTTAATGTGGCCTAACATTCAGTGTAATTCTATACATAAGGTAATCGGGAATATAGTGAACAGTATTTCTGAATATCATTCCTTGTCAGCTTGATGTGGCAGGAAAGCAGGTCCCAGATACGTACTGCTTCGGTGAAACCCACACTGCAGGTATTGTGATGGAACTGGGATTCGAACCCAGCCATGCTGGCATACACCTTAGAAAACTGGGACAACTATGCCACCTAATAAATGCAGAACTAACCAAAGTGATAAAGGGTGATTTTAAAACTAAACATATCACATGAAATAAGGAATGAATTGTGCAAGAGGTGGTGGTAAAATGTACAAGACCTCTATCAGATTCGAGAAAATCATTTAGTTCAATTATGACGACTCTGCATTTATTATGGTATTAACAGCTAGACTCCAGAATACATCTCATCATAAAAAAAAATCTAACAAATCTTTTGATAAAATTCATACATCTATTTTCAACCAATCATTATGTGTGATTCATTTACCTGTGGAGAGCTAATCTTTCAAGAAGCCAATCCAATACCCACATTTAGATCTCAAGTTCCATGTAAAAGCAGAATGTCAAGCTTAAGTACCATATGGACCATCAGACGATCCATGCATGTAAACAGAAAGGTGGAGTTTTCATGTTGCATCAATAAACAAGGCCCCAAACACCTGTAATGTAAACATCAAGGTAAATAAGATAACAAATTAAGTAAACAAGAAGCTATTTTGAAACCACATACGCACACTATGTTAAATAAGCAATGTTTCAAGTAACAATCCATCAACTTCTTTCAGACTTTGCAATCCAACATCCACTGAGAATACTTGTTACTGATAGCATGGAAGAAAGTTTATATTTGAAGAATAGTTAACAAAAGAGGATGTTGAACATTCTACCATGACATTTAAGTATGTTCATTTTTTATTGGCTGTTACTAAAAAATTAGAAGTGAAATTTTTTCAATAACCACTTCTGAGAGCCGGTTCATTGCGCGTAGGAATATTTTGCACTCATTAACCCTTACAAAGGTAAACAACACTACGGAAGGGTAATGAGTGCATATTTAAAACACGTTTTATTCATGGTGCATATGTCATGGTAGAATGGAGATAACCCTATAGTGTTTACATTTTGGAAGTGATTATAATTGGTTGAACGCTGCTAAATGAAACATTAGGTAAACACAATAGGGTTATCTCCTAATTCAACAAATCTGTCCCTCAAGTTTCTGGACGACTTTCCAACTTCCTGAAAATATTACCCTCAAATCACTTTGTTTACTTTTGACATGGTAGATTGCTAATAACATCATGTGATCATATTTAGTTGAGTATTATTTCTTGACTTGCGACCTCTTAATTCTACATCTGAAATCTCAATATCAATGTATGGTCTCAAATACAGCAAACATACATCAACAAAGCAAGTATCTGACACACATAATTAATGTTATATATAAACTGTAAATATGCATGTTCTATATTGTAAAACAAATTAATGGTTTACATCAGATCAAATCCAAGGAGATACATGAGAGTAACCAACGCCATTTTCCTCACAGATATAAATAAAATACAGACCTTATTTATCTAGAGGTTATTATTCCTTTTAAAATCATCTATATCAATAATTATTAGGTTCAACAAAAAACTGACATTCACTTCTCACTGTATATATATCTACATATATACAATACTAAAGTAACTGTCCTAAAATGTGGAGTTTCCAGATAAACAGGGTGAAAAGTTGACAGTAAAATAGTATTAAAGAATACCAGTATGTGTGTTTCAGTATTGGAAGTTCCATGACAATATCGGATACCAACTGAACGTACAGTCTGAATATCCTTACAAAAGTAATACATGTATTACAAACCTCCAACACATTTCATGAATATGACCACTTCAGAGATATAACTCTGTAACTGACAGTGTGATCATCTAATTATCTCTTCACTTAACATCATGAAACGTCCAGGTGAATGACGGTGCTAATCAATTACTGTCACACAGTCAAGTCTGGACAGGCTCCAGATAAACCAGGTTTCACTTTAGGTTCCCTCATAGACAAGGTGTTCCAGGCCTGAATAGGTCAGTGTATGTATTACCATAACACTCAAATATATCACAGCGTATCTGAAAGAACACGACTAAACCATTTAAGAGTTGACACTTCCTCTCCAAATATACAAACAAAACAACATTTTTTAAAACTTTCTAACCACCTTCTATGATACAAATAAAATATCACTGTTAACAATAAGACGATAAAACACAGAGGACCTGTAGGTGGACAGCTTAATTATGCTGTTATTTTGCATGATTTGATCCATGAAGTAAACAAGGCTATGCAACTAAAACAATGTAAAATGCATGACCAAAATCAGTTCATCTACAGCTCTGAACACAAAAAGTTGTACCCAACATTGAACACAGCTAAAATGGCTTATTTACTTCAGAATCTTCTGAGTAGGTCAATCAATATAAATGTTTAGATAATTTTTCATCTTAAATACTTCATATACCGGTATATCCATGAAAATCTCCCACTAATGGATTATTGACTGGTTTCCCAAAATAGTTCATATGTTACAAAACTATGTGCATAGGGGAATGTTCTTTAATTATGTATATTTTAAGTTGTATTGGTTTTTAAATTGGGCAAGTTACCTGTCAGCATAAGATACTATTCACATGACAACATATCATGCAATCACATCCTGCCATCACCTGAACACTCAGATTTCAGATTATCTTTATGAAATGTTATGAACTTCAATACAATCTGGCTCAATGACCAATTATACAAGATATAGAGATAACTATTTCACTACATAAAACTACCATTTTGATCTAAGATTATATGATGAATTTCTGCATGTGTGAGCATCTATTACAGATGGCAGAGTGATGGAATATATACATGACCTTGTGTGACCTTGTATGACCTTCATCACCTCAACATTGCCAAATAGTACATTGATGTGCCAACTGCATATATCCCATGATTATTTGTGAGAAGAAACTACATACAATCGTTCTCAACAAATATTTCAAATAACAAAGATGGGGCAGTGTAGTGTACTACAAAAAATGTACCGTTGTACCTCTGTATACCAAAACGTATCCGACTGAGAAAACTGGTCACATGGCTCAAACAAGAAGACAACATTTAAGGTGAGGTGAGGTGAAATTGGGTTTAACGTTGTGCTTGAGAATATTTCGCTCATATGACAACATGCATGCATGTGTATGTGTATGTGCGGCTGCTTGTACTAGCCCAGACTTAAGCTGGTTTTATAGTGCCAGCCCACTGAGATACCATGCCGCAGTGAAGCATGAATACCCCACTCAGACACATTATACTGACTCCGAGCAGACGAGTCCTTGTTGTACCCATTAATGCTGAGCGCCAGGCAGGGACCAACAAGTACCATATTTAAACGTCTTTTGGTATGACGCGGTCGGGGAACGAACCCGCAACCTTCCGCTCTCCAGGCGGATGCTCTAACCACTACACCACGGGAGGCGGTCACAACATTTAAGAGAGGAGCAGTCATTTATGAAGGAATGTGAACTTACCTTAAATTAAAATCATAATGAAATAGCATTCCATTTCGACTCTATAGTAATGTATTTCCACACCACGTGAGACTCAACACATGATACAGAAAATGTTCAACTGACAAGTCTAACAAAAGAAGTAAAAATGGTTCAGATTTCTGTAATATGGAGTCAGATAGGAATAGGAAACAGTATCTTGGAAAACAGTACTCTACTTTTCATTTTCATATCTCAGTACATGAACATGAGGTCATAACATGAGATATGACATCACTCACTTGCGACCTCACTTTGAGGTCACACTTTGAGATATCGCACAGAGTTCCAGAGAAACAAAAAGGAGATTTAACTGTCATGCGAACATATTTCACTGACAATTAGCCTTTATACCTTGTAAACTTTTAACGATATATTTGTTTTGTTAAATTTGAACATAGGATTTTTAAACTGAAAGCCACTGTACAACCGTGACATTTTGGGAGTCAACCCCTTGCAGCTCCTGCAGTAGACAGTATCGATACAAGAGGCAATACTTGATGACGAGTGTAGTGTGAAAGATTACAACCTACTTCTAGAACCAGTAAAAGGTAAATGATATCCGGTCATCATGAACACACTGTATGTAGTTGTACACACATTCATTATGTACACGCCGATGTTCACTGTATATAGCAGAACACACACATCCATTATAACCGGGATGGTGCTCAGTCCCAACTGCCGAAACTGCTGAAGCTGCCAAAACTGCCGCAGCTGCTGAGGGAGCTCCAACTGCCCCACCGACCCATGCCAAAGCCACCAAAGCCACCGTAGCCACCGTAGCCCGTAACAAGGTCCACTCATCATCCGAGCTGCTCCATACCCCAGCAGAGCCCCACCAGCCAAACCTGAAACACCATCAGTAAGTCATATGATGCTGCCTTCAACACAATCTTTTCTTAAGTTTTTAATTATATTAGGTCAGAGACTAGAATAACAGTGGTTATCACAAGGTGTATTTTGGGAGGTTATCACTAAAGTGAGTGAGTGAGTGAATTTAGTTTTACGCCGCTTATAACAATATTCCAGCAACAACATGGCGTGGGACACCAGAATTGGGTTTCAGAAATTGTACCCATGTGGGGCATCAAACCCAGGTCTTCGGCGTGACGAGCAAATGCTTTAACCACTAGGCTACCCCACTGCCCTGTTTTCACAAAAAGAGGGTTTGGGGATGGTAGCCATCCTGTATTAGGAATAAAAGTACTTTGTAAAGCCTTGAATGTCCTTCCTATTGACCAATCAGATTCATTCCTTCATATCATTTGTCTTTGCTTTAAACAAAATGTTCTTTAATCATATAATCAAAGAAAACTTTCATATCCCCTGTCTCTGAGACTCAGCACTTGTGGAATTGGCAGAACAGTTGAATGTGTTGATGCCTTGTTGATCGTACAGTGGACCTGTTGATCCTCCAGTTGACCAAACTCTTCAGTTGCCATGTAGTTTATAAAGAAGATAGATAAGCATCACCATTGCAACACATAATTCACAGGTTCTAGGGAAACCCATGAAGAATTGACAGTGAAACAATCTGGACCTGGTGGAATACATGGTTAGAAAAGACAACTTTCACCACAGGCCCCAAAACCTGTTTACTAAATGTCTGTAATGAGCAACACATGGAAACGCAAGTGAAAACACACGCTGCATCATGTGGAGAGATAATTAATAATAGTCTGTGCAGTCTCCACTGTTGCTGAACTAGGCTGGAACTGGGCTGGAGATATAGTTTTGCTGGAGTCAGTGAATAGTACAATCAAAATCGCGTAACAAAATCAATATTTATAGTCAGGTAATAAAGCTATGTATAACTTACACAGGTCAAATGAGCCATATTTGTTGTGTGAACTCTACAGAGTCATCTATTCTTTAACTGAAGCAATCTATAGAGCAGATGCAGCAAAACTGGGTCACAAACTGTATGAGAGTGAGTGAGTGAATTAGTTTTATGCCGCTTTTAGCAATATTCCAGCAATGTCATGCCAGGGGACACCACAAATGGGCTTCACAAATTGTGCCCATGTGGGGAATCGAACCCAAGTCTTGGGCGTGACAAGCAAATGCCTTAACCACTAGGCTACCCCACAACCCGTCAATGAGAGACCGTCCCCATGTGAAGTTATGGAGCTGAATTCTAAAGGTGCTCCTTTCTATGCATTGCACACTCACAAGTCACAATGTTTGTGTATAAATTATTTTCCCACAAGCCTCTACTCACCTGCTGCGGCTGAAGCTGTACTTCCTCCCAGAATTCCCTTGTCCCTTTTCTGCTTGACGACCACCACCTGGGGTTGTTGTTGGACATATTGTGTGTGGGGTCTGGGGGCATACTGCTGACCCTGGGGGTAGGCTATGTACTGACCCTGGGGGTTGTAGTAACCTGAAACAGACAACAGGAGATTTAGTAGGGAGGGGTCTGACTGTCAGCCCTGGGGGTAGGCTATGTACTGACCCTCGGGGTGGTAGTAACCTGAACCAGACAACAGAAGATTTAGTAGGGAGGGGTCTGACTGTCAGCCCTGGGGGTAGGCTATGTACTGACCCTCGGGGTGGTAGTAACCTGAAACAGACAACAGAAGATTAAGTAAGGAGGGGTGCATACTGTCAGCCCTGGGGGTAGGCTATGTACTGACCCTGGGTGTGGTAGTAACCTGAAACAGACACACAAAAGATTTAGTAGGGAGGGGTTTGACTGTCAGCCCTGGGGGTAGACTATATACTGACCCTGGGGGTGGTAGTAGCCTGAAACAGACAACAGGGGTGTGTACTGTCAGCCCTGGGTAAAGGCAATATTCAGGCTCTGAACCCAGTTTAGGAGGACAAGTGCTTGTATAAGTTCCCCAGTGACCTGTAAAATAGTTTCATTACAGAATCATCAAGGGTTACACATTTCCAAAACCATAACAACCTGTCAGTTCGCTACCCTGAATCCCCATCTTGTCTTCATCCAACACTTACCTTGTGCAGGTGCAGCGTTGTATGGTTGCCGTGGGTAAGCAGCCCCTGCAGGTTGTTGTGGGTAGTACTGTTGCTGGGGATACTGTTGCTGGGGATACTGTTGCTGTGGATACTGTTGCTGTGGATACTGTTGCTGGGGGTAAGATTGCTGATACTGCTGGGCTGGGGGCTGGTATTGTGGGGCAGGGGCTTGCTGGGGGTACCCCGCTGGGGCATGGTATGTCTGCTGGGGGTAGTATCCTCCGGCAGGGGGTGGGGGAGCTGCCGCTGGAGGGTGGCCAGAAACTGAAAAGGAAAAACGACAAGCATTGTCACTACGGTGACATAATCCCCCGCCGCAAATTATCAAATCAAACTTAAAAAGTAGTGAAAGTGAAGGTCGTAGTTTAAGATGAAGTTAAATGTCAACAAAAACATGACCAGTCAACCTCTCTTGATATCTTGCTCTGTAGTTGTTCAAACGCACAAATATTTTCAAGACTCACTTTGACCATGACATGAATGTCTTAGTGTATGAAATAGGCAAAATTAGTAATAAAGAAATTGCTTATTGAAAAACATTTAAGGGAAGTCTTGAAAGTCTATGAAGAAAATCCAGTGAACGATTCTTGAGATATCTTGCTGACAATCTTAACATGCAGTTTAATATGCTGAAATCTTCAAAGTGTCGCCGTGACCTTGAACATTAAGTGAAGGTCACCAAAATCAATTGAGCCCTGCACCTTCCCTAGATGAAGGTTGGTGTCAAATATGAAGAAAGTTCAGTAAATGGTTCTTGAGGTATCTCGCTGACAAGCTTAACATGAAGCTTCACAACCTGAAATCTTCAGAGTGTCGCCATGACCTTGCAAATTGAGTGAAGGTCACCAAAATTGACTGGGCCCTGCACCTTCCCTAGATAAAGCTTGGTGTTGAATTTAAAGAAATTCCAGTGAAACGGTTCTTGAGATATCTCGTTGACAAGCTCAACATGCATGTTAACATGCTGAAATCTTCAAAGTGTCGCTGTGACCTTGAAAATTAAGTGAAGGTTACCAAAATCGATTGGGCCCTGCACCTTCCCTAGATAAAGCTTGGTGTTGAATATGAAGAAAATCCAGGGAACAGTTCTTTAGATATCTCACTGACAAAGGTAAAACGTTAAAGTCCCCTTGTGACTTTGAAATGAAGGTCAAGCTCACCAAACCTGACTAGAACCTTTCTTATACTGTGATGAACCTAGGTACCAATATGAAAAGAATCTAGTCAAAGGTTCTTAAAATATTCCAGTTCGTACGTATGTACATACGGACGGACGGAGCCTAATACTATATCCCCCGCTTCGCGCTAAACGCGCGGCGGGGATAAAAATTTACACAATAACATTTTCATAGCCATAACTCACGTGGCAGTACATCAATACTTTTAAAGAATGCAGAGTGTTCAAACCATAACATTGGCCATTAAATAGAAAATGAAAAATATATTATGATAAAACAATATAATTTACTGTTATATATGGTCTCAGGCCTCGCATATTTGTAAGCCATAAAAAAATGACATATGCCAATACTCAAATTGAGCCAAGGGTCCGATCCACAAAGCGTTCGTAACGTTATGACATGTCGTAACTCAATAATATACCATAGGCTTACGGATGTCGTAGCACTACGAACACTTTGTGGATGGGGACCCTGAAGTTTTGTACCTGACTTGAATATTTATTCCTAAAGTAAGAGTAAGTATATCTCTTGAAGAATATTTCAGTCATAGGACAAACTGAGGTGGGATGAAAGCCTGAAGAGATTAACATATTTACAACGACCATGGGTATGTTGATGACAGCCAGGGCAAACAGGTTTTCACAGCAATTTGTGGAGCCTTAGACAAGTATCTTTATTTTCAGTAGTTGAGAAACGGTCACAAGACCTCTTTAGAACAGGGCAGTCGGGTAGACAAGTGGTTAAAGCGTTGGCTCATCACGCTGTAGACCCAGGTTCAATTCCCCACATGGGTACAATGTGTGAAGCCTATATGTCATGTCCCCCGCCATGATATTGCTGGAATATTGCTAAAAGCGGTGTATAACCATACTCACTCACTCTGTAGAACATTGTATTGCAGTAACACCCACCCTGACACTCCGGCAGTGGGACCGCCCTGCTTTATAAAACCAATGGACTATAAGGAAAGAAAATTGTCTGTGAGAGGTGAGGTGAAATTGGGTTTTACGTCGTGCTTGAGAATATTTCGCTCATATGACGACGTGCATGCATGTGTATGTGTATGTGCGGCAGCTTGTACTAGCCCAGACTGAAGCTGGTTTTATAGTGCTAGCCCATTGAGATACCATGCCGCAGTGAAGCATGAATACCCCACTCAGACACATTATACTGACTCCGAGCCGACCAGTCCTTGTTGTACCCATTAATGCCGAGAGCCAGGCAGGGACCAACAAGTACCATAGTTTAACATCTTTTGGTATGATGCGGTTGGGGAACGAACCCGCGACCTTCTGCTCTCCGGGTGGACGCTCTAACCACTACACCACGGAGGCGGTCGTCTGTGACAGTGAAAGGCATAGCTCATGAACCAGCAACAAACATCAACATATGGTATTGCTGCCATGAATCGCTAACAACTAAATAATATTTCTTACTATTCATAGCGTCAAATCCAAGTGTTCCGACTGGTGGACCGGCACTGTAGGGAGGCGGGGCAGCTGGATAGCCTGGAGGGGGAGGGGCTGACACCGGGTTGCTCTTCACAGCCTGTATCTCCTCCCTGTATGGGGCAGGGGGAGGGGCACTTGATGAGGGTGGGGCCTCGCCTTTATGAGGAAGCTGAAGATAACAAGTATAAAAATTCTGTACATTAATCAAAATATTATGCTGTATAAAATCAAGAACTATACAACAGCAATAGTCATTATTATCTTCATCATATATGAGTTTGATTGAACGCAGCAAAACTGTCCCCATCTTTTGCTGCGTTCATAGCACATCTTAAAACACATCTCTTTTTTACTGCACTGTTAACTCTATTCAAACATTATTATTATTTTGTAGTGCTTTGAGCACCCACTTAGTGGTTGGATTTAGCGCTATATAAATTTCCAGTATTATTATTATTATTGTTACCTGCAATATCCCACATACATAATACAGCCTGAAAATAATCATCATCATCATCATCATCATAACGATCATGAATGAAATGTTCATCGTGACTTTATACTTACTGTTGAAACAATGGCTTGCATCCACTCACTGAAACAAGATGGGATCTTGTTTAAATGATTTAGTTTCACAACAAATACAATGCAAAGATTTACTATCACATACACAAATATGAAACACATTGATTATGTACATGCCCTTACCACTGTTCAGTGCTGGAAACAGCATCAGAGATATTGTGTCCTTTAATGCTAAACTTGAAGATTTACCACTCAATTTGACCACTCATCATCGTACACCCTAATATCAGCAAAAGTCAAACTGTGTAATCAGCTTGTGGATCATGTAGATTTGGAACACATAAAGTCGACAAAATGTCAAATCCATTAAACAGTTAACCCCCCAAAACATACAAAATGGAAGTGGGTTAGATGGCTGACATAGCGCTGTGGTGAATAGGTAGGTGTCTGACTGAGGGTGTGGGTTGGAATCCCAAATGGGACTAAATCCAACAAACGCACTAGAATCTGTACATCACTGAGAAAGTGTAATCTCAAATATATCACGGTACACAGGAGGACTTGCTAGAATGGCATCATGTATTCATAGCTTTTTGGGCGGTGGGAGCCATGCCAATTTACACTTATCAGAGGGGTACACGAAGTCCATGGGCTGGACTACCAGTTATCCCATTCCGTTTTGTGGAAGTTGTGGTGGCTGAGTGAGTTAGACAGCTGACTTTGTGTGCTGGCGATTAGGTGCCTGACTCTGTGGGTGTGGGTTCAAATCCTGGATGGGACTCAACCAAACTAAAGAACAAGAATCTGTACTTCACTGAGAAAGTGTAATTCCAAATATAACATAGGATGCATCTGACTCTGTACTCAAAGGCAGTGTGTATTCATTTATACCATTAAACAAGCTGATTCGGAAACTGTTCTGTGATGCCTTACTTTATATCCTTGTCAGATTCGCATAGAAACCAGTGTAACTTGGCCTGTGAGCTGGGTTTCTGGGGTATCGCCAACACCCAGTCTATCTTGCCGTCCTTCGGTAGGGTTGGTCGCTCGGGGAACTTCTCCGCATATTGGCCAAATGCAAAATATTTACATACATCCTGAAAAGTAATCAGATTAAGTCAGTATTGACTAACTTATATAATAATAGTAACTACAGACAGATTACTACTTATCTGTTCATGGATTTTTCTGGTCAACCGATGCTGAAAGCAATGTATTTCATTCTTGTGTTGTCATGGTTAATTCCAATGTAACACATGTTTAAATAGATGATATAGATCATGTAAATGTTATATCATGGAAAAGTACATATTTATATCCTTCTGGAAAATGCATACAAATAGCATGAAAGTCCATTTTAAATACATGTACTTCAATGCAACAAGGGCCTTTAGTCATATATGTCTTCCTTACAGCATGGCCATTTGGTCACACCCTTTTCATCATAAGAAGATCACCTACTGGACATAAGGACATTCATTATGATATGGACCTTCGGTCATACAAACATGGTATAACATGGTCTTTTGATCATACCCCACATAAGGACAAGGACCTTTTTGTCATACACATACTTTATAACATGCATCATACACACTTTTGTTACAATAAGGCCCTTTTGTCATACACACATCCCCTATAACATGGACATAAGGACATTCATTATGATATGGACCTTCGGTCATACAAACATGGTATAACATGGTCTTTTGATCATACCCCACATAAGGACAAGGACCTTTTTGTCATACACATACTTTATAACATGCATCATACACACTCTTGTTACAATAAGGCCATGAATAAGTTCATGAATGTTGGTCATACACATTCTTGTTACAATAAGGACCCTTCGTCATACACACCTTTGTAATAACATGGACCTTGTCATGACTTGGGACTTTCTTCATTCACACATTCCTTATAACATGGACATTGGTCATACACACTTTTGTTACAAGTGTTTGCCACTGATATGGCAATTTATCATCCAAAACTGTGTTCCACAGGAGATATCGCTTGTGTAAGATCAAACGATATCTCCTAGGAGATATCGTTTTGACAGTAGATTTTGTACAATGCCCTGACAATGCTATGACGTCATGTACTTGATGACGTCACAATGCAGTGCATACATACTTATGTGACAACATGAACTTTTTGCCATACACACTTCATTATAACATGACTGATACAAACCTTCATTATAACATGGCCCTTTGGTGAGGTATCCGACTGTTTCTTGTATATCACCAGTTTGCTGTCTCTATGTAGAACAACCCAGATCTTTTTCCATCCGCCATCCATAAAACTATCTGCAGATTAATCCAAGCATTATGATGTATAATAAATTATGATAATCAGTACATATGTGATAGAGAGTGAGTTTTGAGAGAGTTTAGTTTTACACCACTTGTAGCAATATTCCCGCAATATTCCAGCAATATCATGGCGGGGGACACCAGAAATGGGCTTCACACACTATACCCATATGGGGAATTGAACCTGGGTCTTCAGCGTGACGAGCAAACACCTAAACCACAAGGCTACCCCACCACCGCCGTATATATGTGACAGATTCAATGGGAATTATTATATTCCACCTGCCAAATTTACATGGCATACATGGTAAATTGAGCAAGTTGACTTGGTAAGTAAGTGAACACTGGTAAATCATTGGCTAAATGCAGGGCTCCAGATAATTTTTGAACACCAGGAGTACGTACTCCTTATTTTTTCAATATAGGAGTACTCGAAAACCGTATCGTATCGTGCAAATGTTTTATCCGTACATACGCCGATACGGCCCTTATCTGGAGCCCGGCTAAATGGGTAGCTGAAACAACATTTGTGCTTTATTCTCACAATGATGCTGGATTTTAGACATCATCAAATATTAAAACCTATAATCTCCACTGCTTCTTCCTGAGGTTATCAGCTTCTACAAATAACTTCATCTGACACAAAGAATTAACAGACAACTATTGTACGATGTTTCTGAACATTAGTAATAATATTGTTTCATTCGACATAGGAATACAAGCGTACAGAGAGTGAAAGAGCATGATAATATTCCATCAATATCACCATGGGTAACACCAGGAGTGGGCTTTAACCTATGTGGGGAATCAAATCCTTACCCTTAGCATGATGAGCAAATGCCGCAATACCCAGGCTACCAACGCAAAACGAAGAAAAAATAGATGGTAGATAAACTTACTGCTGTAACGTTTGATGTATCCAGACTTGACAACATCCGACATCTGAAACAGGACACATGAAACATGAAGTTGATATATCTAGTGTTACAAAACCATCCATTACCCAGGGTATAACATCCAATACTCAAACACAGTTATCTCTCCTTTGTCGGCCTACCATGATGTAATCCTAGGACACCGAACATGTGGTACAATCAGACTAAATTCACATGCAAAATTTATTATATTTGAGACAATCAAGAAAATATAAACCTAGGGTAATGTTTTTAATAATAAATACAAAAATAAACTAGATCAGAAAGTTCAGACATTTTATTTGAAGGAGCTGAACCGTTTCAGTTAGTACCGCGGAGTGCACCCGTCTTGCGCACAAGTGATGATAAGCTGTCTCAGGTACATGTTACGTCTCTGACTGATAATTATCGTAAAGAGCTGTTTAAAAAATCAAAGACCTTGGAGGCCTCTTCAATCTTCAGGTTTAGTTGTCTGAGGGATAGGGTATGTTGCACCCAACACTATCCTTAGCCCCTGGATCATACTCTAATCAAACACCCTTTTAATTATTAAGGTCGGGTTCCCTTTCCTTTTCAATTTCACACCTTTACAATCCTTTAACATTGGGCACTCCTTTATTAATATCCTTTGTGTAATTTTTTATGCAGGATCAGTGTTCACGAATAGTGTCTGACCCTCTGACAAATCCGGAAGATTCGCCGGTGGTCCGGTGGAAGTCAACTAATTGCTGGCCCCAGTGTCCGACTGTATATTTCAAAATGACTTTGACTGAAGTTGTCGTATGTGACACATCACACTTGTTTGCTGTTTACATATTTTACGTTTGTTAATAATTTCAATGCCACTTATAAGATGTGTTAAATCTGAAATGTGTGTTTAATTTTATTCTATGGGTCCTGTGAATTTTCAGTGGGTCAGACAGACCTCTGAAACTTTTTGAAACACCATTCGTGAACACTGCAGGATATGGGTAAGTTATTTGTTTTACAAATCCATCCCAATGTAATTGGAGGAAAATCCATACATTTAGGGACAATTCATAATTTATGGCTAGGGGTGGGTGATGATGATTTTTATGGGAGAACGTGGACAATGTGAATGACCCCCCTAAAATTTATGTATGAAGCTAGTGACCCCCCCTGCATGTTATGTACAAAACCAATTATCACCCCCTAATTTTAATAACATTTGTATGTACAAAATTGCTGACCCCTTTCTCCCCTTCCCCAGAACAAAATAGGTCATTCTGTATCCTGTAATCATCCTGTATTATCAAGTTATGAGGCTACTGCACATGCCCATAAAGGTAAACAATCGGGTGCTGATGACTCTGTAGACAATTATTTGTAATAACAAATGTGGTCCAATGTGAGACTGATTGTCTTAACTCATTAGCCTTGCTTCAAGCTGATCTGATACTCTATGTAGCACTAACTGAAAGCTGTAAAAGTGTGCCAAATAGAGTACACTACCCCTGAGGTGTTTGATCAGATTATGTTGCCAAACCCTAAGGATTGTGAGTGGTTGTTTGATGGGCAAGAGCTACCTAACCCTATGGATCATAATGAGGATATTTAACAGCAAACATCATAACATTAGTTTTGCTCGTTATTTCCTATAGTGTCGTAGTGGTGGTCCGATTAATTGAAATAATCGAAGATTAGTCGCAGTGGCCAAACGACCAAGCAATCGATCACAAACAATTTTGGAACCGCTGTAATAAGAGTTTTAAATACTTGATGATGGAACATATCTAGGACATTGTCAGGCCCTGTAAACGTGTTTATTTCTAAGAAAACTCACTTCACTTTCTGAAAAGTCATGACTGAATATTTCTTGGAGAATCTGGGAAGTTAATGTTACACTGGAACTGAATCATTTTACACTGGAAATGAAATCTGCAAATGTAATTTGTGCAGTTTCTAAAAACAACAACAGAGAACCAAATGTTTATTTCTTTATACTTATCTGCAACTACAACCTGAATAGGAAAATCTAAAAAATGACGCTAACAAATCTTTTTTCGATGATTGGTGGTTGCTATTGAACCAATCATCAATTGTTAGATTTCAACCAATTTCCAACACTGTCCCCTACCTAGTTCAAGGGTCCAAACAACCGCAACCTAAAGTTCAATCAATATTAACTTGTTCCTCCAGTTTTCGTCCCAGGAATTAAGGCTGACCAACATTCAACCGGGACATTCATGAAAGGAAAACTCGTTTCGTACGCTATTAATTCAAATTGCAGAATACTAACTAGTCACTTATTTCAGAGAATTTCGACATGCCACAATAACTATGAAGACATTGTTTTCAAAATCGTGATTAACATTTAATAGCCATGGGACATTGAGTCAATGGTGTAGATAAATTTGTTTACATCCTTCACAGATAGATCTCAAAAAAAAATTATAAATGATAAATAAATGATATACGTGTACTTACTTTGATGTGTTGTTGAGTTTACGATTAATTCGAAATGAAACAATATACTCCAATGAGCTGAGCGTCAGTGATTGCGAAAGCCCCACCAAATTTAGATGTCAAACATTTTCCAGAACGTTTTATCAGAGCCATGCAAACTAAAAATAGCCACACCTTAACTAGGACCCTGTCTATAGTTCGATAGCGTGCGTCGGATAACGGATACACAATAACAGTTTACTGTCAAGGAATAGGTAACTCTAATGCCAAAACTGATGCAGACCACTAAACAGAAATCTTTCTGCAGCATTTCTGTCACAACGATTTGGATTGATTTTATACTTCACATAGGCGTAGGAACTGGGGGGGGGGGGGCAGGGGGGTCAGCTGCCCCCCCATATTTTTACAAGCTGGAATTTTTTTTAGGGACCATAATAGAGAATTAAACACAAATTCAAGCCTCTAGTAACGTTAAAAAAATAACATGATCACACAAAAAAATTCCACTAATGATAGAATCCAAATTTTTTAATTAATGTCACTCAAAAGTGAAAGCAGAGGCAGTCAGGCTGTTATTAACAGCCAACATGGATTCAAATCAGCGGTAAGTTGACAACATACATTGACATTACAGTGTAGTCTATACAGTAACCTTTAGTTTACAGTAATAGCCATATTTTAAGTATAATAGGTGCTGTTTGATTTATTTATTGAAAATCTAAACAATAACAATAAGACACGATTTCAAACTCATACATTGGCAGTGAGAGAGCTGGTTTTATCTGAAAGCCGAATTCATGTATGAAATATGAATGGCTGCATTATTATACCCCCGCTACGACGTAGTCACTGCTATATAGCACTCAGACCGTCCGCCCGTGTGTCCGTGCGTCCGGAATGGTTTCTCTGAGCATAACTCAAAAACTATACCACTTACAAACTTCAAATTTGGCATGGAACTTACCCTTATGGTGCCATTGTGGGTTTTGGCTTTCAATTGCATGATGCCAAAATTGAAAGTTTTCCTAAAAAATATTATTTTGGTATTCAATAATGGTATTGAAGGCGATCAGACTCTAAGCGGGGGTATGTGAGCTGTGCTCACTTCTGCCTTGTTATTGAATGTAATTATAATATATTTATACTATAAAACTATTGTTTTTCAGTACCCTATTGTTCTGTTTGTCAGCACCCAAAATATGATTATCATAAAGAAAAAATGACAGTGACTCCAATTTCTTATTTTTCAGATATTTAAGACCAAATATAAAGAGAATAAGTTATTATAAAGACCTTCTTGTGAAGTATTCTAAAGCTGCAGACAAGGGCTTGGACACTCTTTGTGGAGAAATTGCAAAGCAAGTGAATTCGTCTGTCCTCTTCATATACCTCCTCTCTCCACCCCACCCCCGTTATCAATTTCGAAATCTTGCCCCCCAACTTTTAAACTGTTCCTACGCCTATGCTTCATTGAATATAATTTATAAGCACATAAACTCTGGATCACTGATCGTGACACAAAAGATATCTTATCAATATTGTACAACTGAAGAAATATGCAGATGTTCCCAAATCAAACTGACTTTCCACAACATAACGATATTGTAGAAGGAATTTTCACCATAGAAAAAATATTATCTACCAGATGGAATAAGAAAACAATAAATACATTTCACAGTATCCCTATGATAAGATCTAAAAGGGTATATACTTAAAGAACGAATACACTTTTGTTTTTTGTACTCTTTTAACCATTACATAGGAAAGACTTGTGGTTAGTCTTAAGCGGAACAGCAAATTCATACTTTAAAAACTTGTCGTTAATTAATACCAAGCGATTAAAAATTGCCCCAAAGTCGTCTGCGTCAGCCCTTCAGACCACCTCTGAAAAATAACGTATTCCTGAGAGCCGCGTTGAATGTCTGGGGGTTTCCCCAGTGCCTCTCCAAGATCCAGACATTTTAGTTTGACGAGACCAAGAAACAAACCGTGTTATGTTGTTTATGTATTTATTTGTGAGCGGAAACTATGACGTCACGATGTCTACGAAACACGATGGAGTAAGAATTAGGCTGCCACCAACATTTTACTAGCAAAATATCTAACTCCAATAGTATTTGGTGGGCGCGAGGTGCTATAGCGCAATTCATAACAGAAAGGATAATCAAGTTTCATAACATTTTTGTTGCTAAACCCTCCCGTCCATATATACAAATTAATTGCAGCGAAACCGAAGTTATGATCATTATATTTTTTTATGAAAATGCAAATTACATGCAGATTAAATAACATGATTTTTCGTTTAATCCCGTGAAGATTCTCCTTAATGCCATTGATACCACTGATAACTTCTTTTCTTTCCCGGAAGTATTACACCAAGAATTGTGGAAATCTCGTTGTTGGCAGGTTGTATATTAAGCTCGGCGAAAAATTACGACAATTAAGTCACCGGTGTCAATCAAGTTTGAGTTGCTAGCGTACAAATACATATGAAAAACATCAAAATACCAACATAAATACAACAATATTATATTTATTTACTGGTCACAAGCAGACATGAGAACTCTACCGCACGGAGTAAAAACACATTCAATAATGTTAAAGATATAAACAGGCGTCAGTCAAAACCATCACGGTACTGGGAAAAGGGCGATGGCACAGCTTATATAAGGGAACAGGTCAAAATGGCCACGCGAAAAAATAGCCACACTGACCCTAGTCACAATGGCCACACAAAAAAAGCCAAAAATGGCCATACCAAAAAGTCAAAAAGGCCATTCATTATTTTTCCCTTAATTATAGATACTTTGAGATCGTTACTTATTAAATATTTTGAGATTTTTTTATCCTGTACTTTGAGATGTTGTTTTTTTATTCAATACTTTGAACTGTTTAATTACTCTCGCAATGTTTTCTTAATTAATAATTTTAGATGTTATTTCAATACCCTTTGATCATTGGGTAGTGTTTTGATGACAAGACTATATATGACTCAACTCAGTGCCATAATACTTTACTCTATAATGCTGGAAAGAACTTTACTGGATATCACTTCCCTCTTACATGACTGTTAAGTGTGTGAAGTGTACGAAGACAGTCCGGAAAAACCAGCATGCGTGATGGCTGTTAAACTGATTGAATGTGAGGAAATTAACGGTTACGAGAGTTATCGCCCTTACATTACAAGGGCTAAAGCTCCTTCCCAGCAAGTGAAAACGTTGTCACCCTCCCGGCAAGCTCAGCGAACTAAATAACGCTGCGAGGAGCTAAAGGGGCCATGACGCCATGCTTTGTCATGACTACGCTGCTCAATTGTCTCTTGAATGGATGGCTTTGGGCGAATCGTGTCTCGGGATGGGTCGTCATCTGTCTGTCAGATGTGAGACATTGAAGACCAGTAGAACCGTATTTCGTAATGGATCAGGTATGAGGCCAGCTGACAGTTGGTTTACAGATTACATCAGACGATTAGAACATATCTAACAATATAATGTGACCTTGTCCAGGCAGAATTTTTGTTATTGCTATTCATATCATCAAAAATAGAAAGGTTTGGCTTGTAAGCAGATTGTGAGGAAACGAACCCGTGTTTACGGCGTGACAAGCCAACACTGTAACCACCAGGCTACCCCACCATCTTGGAGAAACCCATGAGTATTGGTATTATACTGACACCCTAGAATCATAATCTGGGAGATTCAGAGATTCCAACACACGAACAAGACACTTTTATCCTGTGCTGCTGGAAACTATGGTGTGCTAGACGACGGAGCCAGGTATACACTCTTCTTATCAGGAGCTTTACTTATTTCAGGTGCAGAGAGGAGAGTATGAAACTAGATGACCTTGGTTCCAAGATCTTTAGAAAAGAATAAGCATCCGGGCATCGGTTGTCTTTCCTCCTCAGAACAGACTTGGAGCTGCAGGAACAAGCAATGGGCCCACAGTTCTATAAAGACACCAGTTTTGTGTCGGCAGAATCGTGGAGGGAGATAACCAGGTGGGGCATTGAGGCATCTAGGTGTGGAGTCGAGGCGTCAAGGTGGGGGATCCAGGAGTCAAGGTGGGGGATCCAGGAGTCAAGGTGGGGTAGCGAGGCAAGCGGAAACATCGAGTTGTCAAGACGGAGAACCGAGTCGTCAAGATGTGGAATCCAGGCTTCAAAGTGGGGTACTGCGTCGTCAAGGTGGGATAGCGAGGCAAGCAAAAACATCGACTTCTCAAGGTGGATTATTGAGTCATCGAGGTGGGGTAATGATCACCCCACATCCCCTACATCTCAAGCTGATGCATCTCCATCTCCACATACATCCCTCCCCACACAGGGTCGTCAGCAGCATCTCACACCTTCACGCCTTGCTTCATCAGCCCACGTGATGATCAAACAGGTAACGGATTTCGTGAACAAACGTGTGTATTAGATAGGATAATCATATACTTTATTATACCTTAGGAGATACTTTTCTGCAGTAATCATTTGAAGGCTTTAACCACAAGGCTAACCCACTGCCCCAAAGCAGCAGTAAACCCCTCCCTCTCGTCCCTCACTGACGCCATATTTATACCACCCGTGAACATCCGGGTTAGAATTGGTCTTCAGCAACCCATGCTTGCCGTAAGAGGCGACTAACGGGATCGGGTGGTCAGACTCGCTGACGTGGTTGACACGTGTCATCGTATCCCAATTGCGTAGATTGATGCCCATGCTGTTCACCGCTTGATTGTCTGGTCCAGACGAGATTATTTACCGCTGCCACAAAGCTGGAACACTGCTGAGTGTGGCGTTAAACAACCAACCGACCAACCAACCAAACCAACCATATTTATACCCTTCTTGCAGCTTCCAATTAGATGAATATGTCATCGTTTTATGCAACATGCAATATTGTATTCCCTGGATGTATACTAGCAATGTAACGTGATACAGTTGTATTGTTTGTAGGTTCCATTGTGTGGTCTGTCTGTGAAGCCCTCTCGAACTTCAGAATCTTCACATGAATACTTTGCTCACCACAAACCGATAAGAGCTGTGAGTGAAAAGTTGGAAGAGTCCAATAGTTCGAACATCGGCCATCCCAGGATGAATTGGAACATGGATTTGAAACTCATCACAAAAGGAGGAACAGTGCCTTACCAAGCAACGGGGCAAGTGTTATTTGAATCTGAGATTCATAATCAAGAAAATTCATATTTTGCTGTTGCCCGAGATAAACTGGAATTTGTGCCTTGTGAATCTGACCTAGATCTCATGCCAAGAGTTCCTGACATAGTCACACGTACAACCAGATCTAGCCTTGACCAAACATCAGACAACGTTGGATCTGCCATTGACATTACACCTGACGTAACTGCATCTGCCATAGACTTAAGAACAGTCACAACTAAATCTTCTCTTACGTCAGACACAGATGGATCTACCATTGACCTTACGTCAGGTACAGTTACATCTGCCATTGACCTTACGTCAGACACAGTTAGATCTGCCATTGACTTTACGTCAGGCACAGTTAGATCTACCATTGACCTTACGTCAGACACAGATGGATCTACCATTGACCTTACGTCAGACACAGATGGCTCTACCATTGACCTTACGTCAGACACAGATGGATCTGCCATTGACCTTACGTCAGACACAGATGGATCTACCATTGACCTTACATCAGACACAGATGGATCTACCATTGACCTTACGTCAGACACAGGAGTATCTACTACTGCCTTATCACCAGACATAGTTGAATCTACTGACCTAACTCTGAGTTTGCGTGGGTCTCATCTATCAGTGTTTTCGTCCCAATGCAAAATTGCAGGAACATTACCAAACCCCAAGAGAGATTCCAACGGTGGGCCACGATGTCGAAAAAGACCAGAAATAATTGCAACCCCTTTGTCCGGTTGTCCAACGTCTCGGGGAATGACGACACCACGTAGAGAAGCACGAGCAAGGCCGTGCGGCCCGCCGTCTGATGTGGAACTATCGGAAACCAAACATCCTCAGATCAAAATGGAAGGTGTCTGTCAACGTAAGAGAAAAGCTGTGGAACTGGAAAATCCACAGAACAAAACTCCGGTCACGAAAAGGCCTTTACAGTGTGGCAGAGTAAGTTCTAGGGCAAGGAAGTACATTAATGGAGGAAAAGAACACACTACTGTATGCTGTAAACAGTCTCTTGAACCACCCCCCGTACCGCGGATAGATCCAACCCGAGCAGCCAAATCCAGGAGGGCTATTGGTCAAGCCGTGAATAGGGCTAGTCCGACAATGTCAAGCGGGGATAGGTCCGATGCTGGGGGTGCTGCAGATGCGTGTCCGAGTGTGGTCAAGAGGAGACTCTTTGTTAAGGATCTCCCTTCTCCTGGGCACGAGGATCACAATCTGGTTCCATCAATTTAGACACATTTCGTTGACCTGTATTGCGTGCAACCAGATATACGATCAGTATTAAATAATGATAGATACAACGAGCTGGATAGTTAGAGTTTTTATTTGAACATGCCATGGACATTCTTTCAAGAATTAACAAGCTAGAAAAGAAACCATAACTAATATTAAATTATGTACATATATATGCACGCACTAAAAAATAAATATGTCACAAGCACAAAAATAAGCACAATGAAAAGTTCCACTCCCACAAAATGATAATACGAATGTCATGGACATTACTGAATCAACAAGCTGGAAAATATACCATAACTAACATTAAATCGTGTATATGTGCGTGCGTGCGTGCGTGCGTGCGTGTGGATAAATATATAAAATAATTCATATAATGTCACAAGTTGAATGAGCACAATGAAAAGTTCCGCTTCCACAGTCTGTTCAGACGGGAAAGAGAGTTTCACCACTAACTAAACCAAACGTAGTCATTTCAACTTGCGTACACGAATATGTTCACATCATTATTTTTATCGCGTCACATTCACATAAACTCCACTGCAGCGAGTAATGCACTAAAGGGGAAAGTTTCGCTGACTGCAACTGAGATGTATCACTGTTGGGAGCTTATGCCACACGGGAGACACTCGTGGCAGCACGTGAACAGAGAAAATTAGAAGTTACCTGAAGCAACATTTATTTATTAATTCATTTTAAAATGTTATCATAAGTCACATGGCCAAACTAGATTTTGTAGTACACAGACTGTGATAGGTAACACAAGGTTATTATATTGATAGCTGGTTCATGTATGAAATGTCGTTATCATGTTGAGAATGTATTGCAACATCAGCAACCACATTCTCCAAGCAATCAGTACACAGACATAGTGGAATAGGTATCTACTAACAGACCAGATGACGACTATGAAAACCAGTACAAATAATGTGTATATTATAGCGTGCATGTCCCTTCAACAGAGAGACGTGTGACAGACGATGGAATGGACAGAGTGAGTGAGTTTATATTTATCGTCACATCGGTAATATTTCAGCCATGTCGTGACGAGAACAGTTTATAATTATATTAAAGATCAATAAAGTTAGACATTAAACACCTGTTGACGAAGAACAGTAAAACTACTAGTGTATCACAGATATCCATTTAAAACTAGTAATTTAATCTAAAATATTGGAACTATAAATGACAATACAATATAAAAACAGGCTATAGATTGCCAACGACTGAAGGTTATGAATGGACAGACGGCAGAGGTCAATGGATGGATATGTATATAGAGAGAGATAGATGGAGATTGTTGAGTTGTTGGGTGTGTAGAAAGATAGCAGTTGGGTGGCTGACTGCTGTATTCCAGTTGTAACACGGCGGTTTGTAAATAATCGAGTGTGGACTGTACAATCCAGTGATTGGCATGATCAGCATCGATCTACGCTTTTGGAATACGAATATATCTGTCAACCTTGTCAGCGAACCTGACCATCCGATCTTACAAGTATGAGTTGATGAAGACCATTGCTGACCTGCATCTTCACGGGTAGATAGGTAGACAGATGTGGGGTGGATGGATGGATAGGTGATAGACAGGAAAGGATGGGTGGTAAAGAGTAGATGTGGATGCATAGATAGGTAGACGGGGATGGGTGGATGGATAGGTAGACGGGGATGGGTGGATGGATGGATAGGTGATAGACAGGAAAGGAAAGGTGGTAAAGAGTAGATGTGAATGGATAGATAGGTAGACGGGGATGGGTGGATGGATGGATAGGTGATAGACAGGAAAGGATGGGTGGTAAAGAGTAGATGTGAATGGATAGATAGGTAGACGGGGATGGGTGGATGGATAGTAATATAGTTGATGCATGGGAGGATAAAAAGACTGATAGGTAAAACCGCTAGATTAAAAAAACACCCACATAACAGCGTTTAGAGTCATGTTCGCAAACTTATATTCAGTAGGTGATGACAAGATATTAATGAAGTTACAATCTCCTGACACGTGGTCCACAAGTGTAAATAAACTAGAGCGCCCGCGTCTATCATAGACATATATACTAAATCCACGTCGGAGATGTCGTTGCCATATCGTGTTTTGGTGAAGTTGTCTGGGTTGTCGCTATCCACAAAGTGTATCTCGTCCTCAGAGGTCTTCCAAGTTGTCTGTCACTCTACCGTAAGTGCCTGGAGGATGGAGAAAGAGACGTTGCTGGCAACATGCTTCTAGGACGCCATGGTACCTTTTCACAAAACGATCTTAACTCTACGACTGTCGTAAGTCTATGTTAACTTTAGGAGTTACGATCAACTTAGCGCTACTATCGCTTTGTGAAAATGGAACCTGGTCATTAGTATAGGGATGAATGGGACTGTCAACATCATGGAAGGGAATAATTCGGGAATATGGCGTCCGTAGAAATAGTTGCGAAATAGGTTCATAACATTATGATGCACTCTTGTTTGAAATCTCTCCAGTTAACTTCTTCTATCCAGTCAACTCCATCACTCCAGTCAACTCTACCTCTCCAGTCACCTCCATCTCTCCAGTCAACTCAATCTCTACAGTCAACTCCATCTCTCCAGTCAACTCTACCTCTCAAATCAACCCCAGCTCTCCAGTCAAGTCTACATCTCCAGTCAACTCCATCTCTCCAGTCAACTCCATCTCTCCAGTCAACTCTACCTCTCAAATCAACTCTACCTCTCCAGTCACCTCCATCACTCCAGTCAACTCCATCTCTCCAGTCAACTCCATCTCTCCAGTCAACTCTACCTCTCAAATCAACTCCATCTCTCCTGTCAACTCCATCACTCCAGTCAACTCTACCTCTCCAGTCAACTCCATCTCTCCAGTCAACTCTACCTCTCCAATCAACTCCATCTCTCCAGTCAACTCCCCCTCTCCAGTCAACTCTATCTCTCCAGTCAACTCCCCCTCTCCAGTCAACTCCATCTCTCCAGTCAACTCTACCTCTCAAATCAACTCCATCTCTCCTGTCAACTCCATCGCTCCAGTCAACTCTACCTCTCCAATCAACTCCATCTCTCCAGTCAACTCCCCTCTCCAGTCAACTCTATCTCTCCAGTCAACTCCCCCTCTCCAGTCAACTCCATCTCTCCAGTCAACTCCATCTCTCCAGTCAACTCTACCTCTCAAATCAACTCCATCTCTCCTGTCAACTCCATCGCTCCAGTCAACTCTACCTCTCCAATCAACTCCATCTCTCCAGTCAACTCTACCTCTCAAATCAACCCCAGCTCTCCAGTCAAGTCTACATCTCCAGTCAACTCCATCTCTCCAGTCAACTCCATCTCTCCAGTCAACTCCATCTCTCCAGTCAACTCTACCTCTCAAATCAACCCCAGCTCTCCAGTCAAGTCTACATCTCCAGTCAACTTCATCTCTCCAGCCAATTCCATCTCTCCAGTCAACTCCATCTCTCCAGTCAACTCCATCTCTCCAGTCAACTCTACCTCTCAAATCAACTCCATCTCTCCTGTCAACTCCATCGCTCCAGTCAACTCTACCTCTCCAATCAACTCCATCTCTCCAGTCAACTCCCCCTCTCCAGTCAACTCTATCTCTCCAGTCAACTCCCCCTCTCCAGTCAACTCCATCTCTCCAGTCAACTCCCCCTCTCCAGTCAACTCCATCTCTGCAGCCAATTCCATCACTCCAGTCAACTGTACCTCTCCAGTCACCTCCATCTCTCCAATCAACTCCATCTCTCCACTCAACTCAACCTCTCCAGTCAACTGTACCTCTCCAGTCAACTTCATCTCTCCAGTCAACTCCATCACTCCAGTCAACTCCATCTCTCCAGTCACCTCCATCTCTCCAGTCAACTCCATCTCTCCAGTCAACTCCCCCTCTCCAGTCAACTCCATCTCTGCAGCCAATTCCATCACTCCAGTCAACTGTACCTCTCCAGTCACCTCCATCTCTCCAATCAACTCCATCTCTCCACTCAACTCAACCTCTCCAGTCAACTGTACCTCTCCAGTCAACTTCATCTCTCCAGTCAACTCCATCACTCCAGTCAACTCCATCTCTCCAGTCAACTCCATCTCTCCAGTCAACTCGACCTCTCCAGTCAACTCCCCCTCTCCAGTCAACTCCATCTCTCCAGTCAACTCCATCTCTCCAGTCAACTCCACCTCTCCAGTCAACTCCACCTCTCCAGTCAACTCCCTCTCTCCAGTCAACTCCCCTCTCCAGTCAACTCCATCTCTCCAGTCAACTCTACCTCTCCAGTCACCTCCATCTCTCCAGTCAACTCCATCTCTCCAGTCAACTGTACCTCTCCAGTCAACTCTACCTCTCCAGTCAACTGTACCTCTCCAGTCAACTCCATCTCTCCAGTCAACTCAACCTCTCCAGTCAACTCTACCTCTCAAGTCAACTTCATCTCTCCAGTCAACTCCATCTCTCCAGTCAACTCTACCTCTCAAATCAACTCCATCTCTGCAGCCAATTCCATCACTCCAGTCAACTCCATCTCTCCAGTCAACTGTACCTCTCCAGTCACCTCCATCTCTCCAATCAACTTCATCTCTCCACTCAACTCAACCTCTCCAGTCAACTGTACCTCTCCAGTCAACTGTACCTCTCCAGTCAACTTCATCTCTCCAGTCAACTCCATCACTCCAGTCAACTCCATCTCTCCAGTCACCTCCATCTCTCCAGTCAACTCCATCTCTCCAGTCAACTCCCCCTCTCCAGTCAACTCCATCTCTCCAGTCAACTCCCCCTCTCCAGTCAACTCCATCTCTCCAGTCAACTCCATCTCTCCAGTCAACTCTACCTCTCCAGTCACCTCCATCACTCCAGTCAACTCCATCTCTCCAGTCAACTCTACCTCTCCAGTCAACTCTACCTCTCCAGTCAACTGTACCTCTCCAGTCAACTCCATCTCTCCACTCAACTCAACCTCTCCAGTCAACTCTACCTCTCCAGTCAACTGTACCTCTCCAGTCAACTTCATCTCTCCAGTCAACTCCATCACTCCAGTCAACTCCATCTCTCCAGTCACCTCCATCTCTCCAGTCAACTCCCCTCTCCAGTCAACTCCATCTCTCCAGTCAACTCCCTCTCCAGTCAACTCCATCTCTCCAGTCAACTCCCCCTCTCCAGTCAACTCCATCTCCAGTCAACTCCATCTCTCCAGTCAACTCTACCTCTCCAGTCACCTCCATCAGTCCAGTCAACTCCATCTCTCCAGTCAACTCTACCTCTCCACTCAACTCAACCTCTCCAGTCAACTGTACCTCTCCAGTCAACTCCATCTCTCCAGTCAACTCCATCTCTCCAGTCAACTCCATCTCTCCAGTCAACTCCCCCTCTCCAGTCAACTCCCCTCTCCAGTCGACTCCATCTCTCCAGTCAACTCTACCTCTCCAGTCACCTCCAGCACTCCAGTCAACTCCATCTCTCCAGTCGACTCCACCTCTCCAGTCAACTCTACCTCTCCAGTCAACTCTACCTCTCCAGTCAACTCCATCTCTCCAGTCAACTCTACCTCTCCAGTCAACTCTACCTCTCCAGTCAACTCTACCTCTCCAGTCAACTCCATCTCTCCAGTCAACTCTACCTCTCCAGTCAACTCTACTTCTCCAGTCAACTCCATCTCTCCAGTCAACTCCATCTCTCCAGTCAACTCCATCTCTCCAGTCAACTCTACCTCTCCAGTCAACTCTACCTCTCCAGCCACCTCCATCTCTCTAGTCAACTCCATCTCCCCAGTCAAGTCTACCTGTCCAGTCAAACTCCATTATCAAGCATGAAATTGTAACTTACCTTCCACGTAAAACAGTCTGTTTCGCAGTATTTCCCATCTTGTAGAAGGGTCGAGCTGCTGGAAAGCCTCAGTGCTTCGTGTTGGTTTCACATTACATTCGACATTTTCGACATAGTTATATGAACACCACTTTTCGCTATACAGGCATTTTACTAACTTATCCATACACATTTTTCTCACTTCGACTAGTTTATGTTTATCTGCCAACACGAAATATCTCATTAAACGTTCCTTATTCTCTGATTGGTTGTAGTTTTCATTCGTTATTGTTGACTGTTGAGATGAATAACTCAGCTGGGGCACCGCTTCTACAATAATGGTTTCACATGCCTGTTGCAAATACAACAGCTTGTACTTCGCAGCCAATGGAAGCAGGTACTCCACGTTGTCTTTATTAACAACGTTGACGTTCCTGAAGTTGGGGTAGATGGAGGTCAGCATGTCCACGATGTGGTCAACTGGTCCCACCAACTTGGCCACAGCTTTGTTGGTTTCGCCTGGAGGAGAGTTTGGGTCTGGGCGTGGCTGGAATTCACTGGCCAGTGTCGAGGTCATCAGAGAGATTATGACCAGGTCCACGTGAAGCTCGTGGTCTTCCACCTGTATGACGGCGTCCGAGGTCTTATTCCCCTCCGTGAAAAACGTTTTCGCTTCTTTCAAACGATCCTCGGCCATTTTATGTTGTAAGTAAGGGTGAACTCTTTCAGAGTTTTGTCTCTAATTTGCTGGTGCTCTTGAATCCAGTGAGTTCTGGAAATCAAAATATTCTAAGGTGGACAAATCACCTTACACCAGTTCCGAGAAACGCCCCTTTTCCTGGAAATGTACCACGTGCACTACCGATGTCACCAATTGGTTGATCAGACAGGAAGTCGAAGTATTATTTGTGATCATGCAATGATCAATGATCGTTTAGTTAAAATTCCATTTACTCCTTTACAGCCGTTTACAACTGGACAACAGATACATACCGTCGTCATGGCCACAATCATTTACGTCATGTCTATCGACACGGACTGTGTGTAGCCGTACGGAGGATATGCTGTGAATGCAGACAAATAACTTGCGCATATGTTGTCAGTGTAGTCACACAATAGCAAAGGGAGACAACTGTACAGACGTTCAGGCTTGCATACACCTGATGGTATACAGGGCCTTTCATATTGACCCAGGGGAAATTCCCCGAACTCACTTTGTGAAGTCAGATGGGTGCGTCAACATACAAGCACTAACTGTTTTTTTTCTTCATCGTCTTTGTAGGTTTTAATTTGTTCACGATGGGGTGTACTTAACATAAAAGGGAAAATGCATTAAGTTGTGACACAAGTCGGGTTTGTAACCCTAAATTAATCAACTAAACTCTCCCTTGCGAAATCTGCTGCAAATGTCTAGGATTTGAACCAAAGACAGGATCCTAACTTTCCAAAGGGACACAACTCTGTACAGTGATATGTAGTATCTATCACCTCTGCACAATGTCACAACGCTTTGAAGTTTGGGTGTTATTTTAGCACATGGCTAATCTCCCGTGACGTGGTATGACAAGGCTGGTGGTTGATGGAAGTGAACACATCACACACGGAAGCCGACCGTGTCAAAACATGATCAAAACAACCATAATGATGGACACATTTAAGTACATGGGGATATTTAATGAGAAGTGTCGCGGGTCCTGGCCGATGATTAATCGGACTGAGGCGTAGTTAATTAAAATCTGTTTATTCTGTAAAATACACATGGACATCAATATAATATGATGTATGGCCGAGGGGTGTATCAACTCACTTCGGCCGTGGCGTGACATGAAGTGGCAAATATCAAGATTGCACGAATTTTACCATTTATAAAATGGTCTTTATAGCATTTTATGAAATATTGCACTTTGAATATTATGAGCAAATTAAAGGAAGCAGACATCACTCACACTTACTTACGTGCTGGTGCCAGTGTTTAATTAGTAATTTCGTGCAACGCGATGCCTTATTATAGAAATATAATAGATATTATAAATACTATGATATCGCTCACCTTTACCATAATACGTTTAGAGGATGACAAAGAAAGTAGACAGAAAAGGTACATACTTGAAAAATACACATGAACATCAATAGAATATGATGTATGGCCGAGGGGTGTATCAACTCACCTCGGCCGTGGCGTGACATGAAATATGAAGATGCCTACGTCACGGAACAGGTAATGCACGAGATGTCACGGAACAGGTAATGCACGAGATACTACTGGCATTACAACCAGAGTAAGAGTGATAGAAGAAGCGCTCGTAAATGAGCAGAGAGGAATAACGTAAGAGATACGCAAATGTATAGGGAAATACATCCGGCGACATCCTCCCCTCCTTTGAGAAATGTTGTCCTCAACATTTAAATGCGGCAATACATTAAAACTGAACAAAACACAAACTTATACAACTAGTTACACCTTGAGCGCACAAAATGACAACTCATACAAACACTTCAAAATCCAAGGTACAAGCCACCGCTGGAAAAGTATCAACCAACCTAACCTCTTCAGCTGACGAACATGATAGTGTACTCAATTTCATTTATCCATAGCGTCTTATTTCTGCTACGAGGTCCGCGCCCACCCAAGCCAAGCCCACACTCCGGCACAGCGATGACTTAACACTACCACAGGCTAATTTGCATATCACGTGACCGGACTTTTCTCTTGTTTGTAATCAAACGCGCATATTCATTATTCATAATAAGAAGAGACTGGACTCACGAAAGCTCTTCGGCGCTCTCTTCATAATGTCTTACATTGTTACATATATATTCTTCCACAACTGCGACAGTTAGGTCTATGACAGTACATATTTAGATATCAAACTGGCTGCATCGTTTGCTCTCCGTCGGCTTCGATGACTGCACGTGGAACCGTACAACCTATGTAAACAAAGGATCGCTACGCAAATCGAAATAGTGTTACATGTTTTTGGATATTTTCTCAGTGAAACTAAACCATTCTATTAAAGATGTTTAGTTAGATGTGTAGACTCGTCAAAAAAAAAAGAAATCTGTACATTATATTAAATGGACATTGCAAGATGTGACGAATCGTAATATTTTTTCTAGCCTGTGGCAGAGGTACTATGCTGGCTTGCCGCATGGAACTCTCCACTAAATGTAAACAAAGCAGTCCAACCTGTCCCGTACAAGGTCAAGGCCACTCACCCCTGCCAGCTCACTCGAAGCTTTCAACCTACAGCCACGGCCCCCGCCTTCTTCGCTCCCACCTTAACCTCCACCCCAACCCCCCAACATCTTAACCCCTTTTTCGTTCTTTATAAGCCTCCTTATTTAAACTATGCAGCTTACCTGCACCCATATACATGTCCCACTATGCTATACCTCTTTACAAATTTCCCTCTCCCCATCCCTCCCCACCCACTTTCCTGGCCCCCTTTACACTTAACTGTTAGTTATAACTCTATCTCTCATTCATTAACAATCACCACTGTTTTTCTCCTCTTTTCCCTTCATAACTTCGGCTTTTTATTTATTTTCCTCCCATGTTTCTTAAACGTTTTCTATTTCAAAATTCCACATAGGTTAACGCCCCATCATATATATTTTTGGGGGTATGGTGGTTTATCCCTTATTATTAACTTATTAATTATTAATCTAGCTCCCACCTACCCCGTCGGCGACATTGCCAACAGCCAGAAGACTACGTAAAACCTTAAATCATCATCATCATAGTGTACATTCAATTTCTGAATGGCTAATGCTCATTTGAACATAAGTTTATTCCTACATCTCGTGGTGGTAGTTATTTATGTGTCGCTGGATTCAAATATAGAGTCAACAAGAGGAAACGAGACTGGAATTCCTGGAAATGCACAGAGAAGGACTGTAATGCAACAGTGTCAACCATGAATGGCATTGTCACCATGGTGAATGATAACCACACTCATCTAAACGTCTAGACGACTACATCACCCACTTCTGGGTGGAAGGTGATCTCCACAGATCGCAGTGGAAGGTTGGCATTCCCGCATGAAACGCACCGTCAGCAAAGCTCACCCCAAGATTTTTTAACTCATCACGTTCCTGTCCAGAGAGCAGGCCAACACTGAACGCAATTTGGGTGCAATATGCTGGAGACCAAGACAACCCACGAAGAAGAAGAAATACCGAGACCTGGAACTGAAACACCAGCTTCAAAATGGAATGGTAACTGTTAGACAGTTTGCTGATTCAGCGTCTCATCTGTTACATCTTTGATAAATTTATAATGAACTTGTTTAAATGTGTACGTATTTTGTAAAATTTTGTAATGTTTTGTAAATTTTTGTTATCTAACTATTTATAATACCTGTAAAAGGTAGCATGTTGTAACATGATTAAATATAATCAGTCTATATAGTCCTGGACCAAAGGTAGGTTTGGACCAAAGGTCGACGTCCTGAGCCCTAACCCTGACAGACTACCCACTAAAGCTAACGTCACCAACTATGGCTTAATTAAAGGGGGGTTGGACTTCACATCACCAGCTGTGGTGAGGGACTGGCTTACCAATAAAGTTTCATAAAATCATTGTTGTTAAACCCCTCCGACCATATATACGTAGTAATTACAGAGAAACCGACGTTAGGATCAATATATATATTTTATGAAATTCCAACTTACATGCAGATGGCAAGATTAAATTTGCATGATTTTTGTTTTAACCTCGTTAAGATTCTCATTGATACCACTAACTTCTTTTCTCTCCCGGAAGTGTATTACACCACGAATTAAGGAAATCTGGTTGTTGGCAGGCTGTATATAGAGCTCGGCGATAAATTACGACAATTAAGTCACCGGTACTCAATCAATTTTGAGTTGCTAGCAGTGTTTGCCCTTAACCCTGGAAAGCTGCAGGCACTAAGGACCATAAAAGAAGTTCTGATCAGACTGTGTAGGCCCAGTATTTTAGCTTCAATATAAGTAATTCCTAGCAAACAAAACATTCGACAACAATTACTAACAATTTGAGTTAACTCCAGTGACTGACAGGTCATTGCATTGCATTCGGATAACTTGTTTGAAATTAACAGATCGAGATAAAAACTAGAAATTACTGAAGGATATTTTCTGAAAAATAATATAAAAAACAACAAAACACCAACATAAATAGAACAATATTATATTTACTTACTGGTCAAAAGCAGACATCAGAACTCCACTGCACGGAGTAAAAACACATCCAATAATGTTAATGATATAAACAGGCATCAGTCAAAACCATCACGGTACTGGGAAAAGGGCGATGGCACAGCTTATATCAGGGAACAGGTCAAAATGGCCACGCGAAAAAATGGCCGCACTTACCCTAGTCAAAATGGCCACACAAAAAAAGCCCAAAAAGGCCACAACCCCTAGTTAAAATGGCCATACCAAAAAGTCAAAATGGCCATAAAAATGTCAAAAAGGCCATTCATTATTTTTCCCTTAATTATAGATACTTACTTAGTAAATATTTTGAGATTTTTTTATCCTGTAATTTGAGATGTTTTTTTTATTTAATGCTTTGAGCTGTTTAATTACTCTCGCAATGTTTTCTTAATTAATACTTTTAGATGTTATCTCAAGACCCTTTGATCATTGGGTAGTGTTTTGATGACATGACAATATGTAATTGACTTATGTCAACTCAGTGCCATGATACTTTACTATATAATGCTGGAAAGAACTTAACTGGATATCACTTCCCTCTAACATGGCTGTTAAGTGTGTGAAGTGTACGAAGACCGTCCGGAAAAACCAGCATGAATTGAGTGTGATGACTGCTTAAGCTGATTGAATGTGAGGAAATTAACGGCTACGAGAGTTATCGCCCTTCCATAACAAGGGCTAAGCTCCTTCCCAGCAAGTGAAAACGCCGTCACCCTCCCGGCGAGCTCAGCGAACTAAATAACGCTGCGAGGAGCTAAAGGGGCCATGACGCCATGCGTTGTCATGACTACGCTGCTCAATTGTCTCTTGAATGGATGGCTTTTGGCGAATCATGATTCGGGATGGGTCGTCACCTGTATCTCAGACTTGAGACAGTGAAGACCAGTAGATCTGTATTACAGACTGTGTAGGCCCAGTATTTTAGCTTCAATATAAGTAATTCCTAGCAAACAAAACATTCGACAACAATTACTAACAATTTGAGTTAACTCCAGTGACTGACAGGTCATTGCATTGCATTCGGATAACTTGTTTGAAATTAACAGATCGAGATAAAAACTAGAAATTACTGAAGGATATTTTCTGAAAAATAATATAAAAAACAACAAAACACCAACATAAATAGAACAATATTATATTTACTTACTGGTCAAAAGCAGACATCAGAACTCCACTGCACGGAGTAAAAACACATCCAATAATGTTAATGATATAAACAGGCATCAGTCAAAACCATCACGGTACTGGGAAAAGGGCGATGGCACAGCTTATATCAGGGAACAGGTCAAAATGGCCACGCGAAAAAATGGCCGCACTTACCCTAGTCAAAATGGCCACACAAAAAAAGCCCAAAAAGGCCACAACCCCTAGTTAAAATGGCCATACCAAAAAGTCAAAATGGCCATAAAAATGTCAAAAAGGCCATTCATTATTTTTCCCTTAATTATAGATACTTACTTAGTAAATATTTTGAGATTTTTTTATCCCTTACTTTGAGATGTTTTTTTTATTTAATGCTTTGAGCTGTTTAATTACTCTCGCAATGTTTTCTTAATTAATACTTTTAGATGTTATCTCAAGACCCTTTGATCATTGGGTAGTGTTTTGATGACATGACAATATGTAATTGACTTATGTCAACTCAGTGCCATGATACTTTACTATATAATGCTGGAAAGAACTTAACTGGATATCACTTCCCTCTAACATGGCTGTTAAGTGTGTGAAGTGTACGAAGACCGTCCGGAAAAACCAGCATGAATTGAGTGTGATGACTGCTTAAGCTGATTGAATGTGAGGAAATTAACGGCTACGAGAGTTATCGCCCTTCCATAACAAGGGCTAAGCTCCTTCCCAGCAAGTGAAAACGCCGTCACCCTCCCGGCGAGCTCAGCGAACTAAATAACGCTGCGAGGAGCTAAAGGGGCCATGACGCCATGCGTTGTCATGACTACGCTGCTCAATTGTCTCTTGAATGGATGGCTTTTGGCGAATCATGATTCGGGATGGGTCGTCACCTGTATCTCAGACTTGAGACAGTGAAGACCAGTAGATCTGTATTTCGTAATGGATCAGGTATGAGGCCAGCTGACCAGTTGGTTTACAGTTTACATCAGACGATTAGAACATATCTAACAATATAATGTGATCTTGTCAAGGCAGAAAAAATATTGCTATTCATATCATCAAAAAAACAAAGGTTTGGCTTTTAAGCAATTGCAAGCATCAGTGTTGAAAGATACTTTTGCAAACATCTGGGGTCACTGCTGCTGTTCAGTGATACAGTATTATAAATATGATCACCAACATTCTTTTCACTCAAAAATCGGATATTGAAGTTTCATAAGCACATGAACTAAGAAGCACAATTAACATAATCGTATAGACCCTGAGAGCATTCATTGGCGTTAGATCGACAGCTTGTATCACAAAGCGTCATTTCTTTAAAGAGCAACCTTCTTGGAGTAAGTGAGTGAGTTAGGTTTTACGCTGCTCTAAACAGTACGTTAGCTATATCGATCGGGGAGCACCAGTGCCAGTGATTGAAGTTTTAGACGTTTACCATCTTGGTGAGTGAGTGAGTGAGTGTGGTATCACGCCGCCTTTAGCAATATTTCAGCAATATCACGGCTGGGGACACCAGAAATGGACTCCACAGATTGTGAGGAAACGAACCCTGGTCTACGGCGTGACGAGCCAACACTTTAACCACCTGGCTACCCCACCGCCCCACCATCTTGGAGAAACCCATGAGTATGGGTGTTTATACTGACACCCTAGAATCATAATCTGGGAGATTCAGAGATTCCAACACACGAACAAGACACTTCTATGCTATGCTGCTGGAAACTACGGCGTCCTCGACGACTGAGCCATGTATATACCTCTTCTTATCAGGAGATTTACTTATTTCAGGTGCATCGAGGAGAGAATGAAACAAGATGACCTTGGTTCCCAGATCTTTAGAAAAGAAAGCATCTGTTGTCTTTCCTCCACAGAAAACACTTTGAGCTGCAGGAACAAGCAATGAGCCCACAGTTCTATAAAGGCACCAGCTTTGTATCGGCAGAAGCGCGAAGAGAGTTAACCAGGTGGGACATTGAGGCATCTAGGTGTGGAGTCGAGGCGTCAAGGTGGGGCATCCAGGCGTCAAAGTGGGGTAGCAAGGCAAGCAGAAACATCGAGTTGTCAAGACGGGGTACCGAGTCGTCAAGGTGTGGAATCCAGTAGGGCTGGGACGGATAGGAAAAAGTGGAATCGAGTACCCGCATCTACGGAAATGTAAGGAATACAGCGCTTCTGTCAACTCTCTGAATATTCAATCACGAGTTGACAGAAACTATTATAGAAAACTCGAAAGGATGGCAATAAGACATTAAAACAGATCTTAGGCTATTAAATTTACGTCTGTTAAACCAATATAGAGAGTAACACCATTACTTACATTTATCGTTAAAACCAGGGAGACTATATAAAACACAGAACCTTTTGTTCCCGCTGTAACTGTAACTTTCACTACTCACTGCTCATGCGCAGATACATTACACTCGTTAATAATAACCCCCATTAATCGGACAATACCAATGATGTAAATTAGTGTTGCGTCAATTATGAAAAAGACAAGTTATTATCTGCCCTTGTCATTACAGAGTTCTCTCCTTTTCCGGGTACTCGATTCCAAGAAATAGGACTCGATTCCAGCTGTACCCGACCCGGATTCGAGTACCCGAGTACCCGTCCCAGCCCTAGAATCCATGCGTCCAAGTTGGGTAGCGAGCCAAGCAGACACATCGTAATGTCAAGACGGAGAACTGAGTCGTCAAGGTGTGGAATCCAGGCGTCAAAGTGGGGTACTGCGTCCTCAAGGTGGAATAGCGAGGCAAGCAGAAACATCGACTTCTCAAGGTGGGTTATTGAGTCATCGAGGTGGGGTGATGATCACCCCACATCTCCTACGTCTCAAGATGATGCATCTCCATCTCCACATACAGCCCTCCCAGCACAGGGTCGTCAGCAGCACCTGACACCTTCACACCTTGCTTCATCAACCCACGTGGAGGTCAAACAGGTAACGGATTTCGTGAACAAACGTGTGTATTAGATAGGATAATTATATACTTCTTTAAACCTTAGGAGATACTTTTCTGCAGTTATCATTTGAAGGCTTTAACCAGCAGTAAACCCCACCATCTCGTCCCTCACTGACGCCATATTTATACCACCCGTGAACATCTGGGTTAGAATTGGTCTTCAGCAACCGATGTTTGTCGTAAGAGGCGACTAACGGGATCGGGTGGTCAGACTCGCTGACTTGGTTGACATGTCATCGTATCCCAATAGCGTAGATTGATGCTCATGCTGTTCATCACTGGATTATTTACTGCCGCCTTATAGCTAGAACACTGCTGAGTGTGGCGTTAAACAACCAACCGACCAACCAACCCAACCAACCATATTTATACCCTTCTCGCAGCTCCCAGTTAGATGAATATGTCATCGTTTTACCTACAGCATGCAATATTGTATTCCCTAGATGTATTGTAGCAGTACAATGTGATTGTTTTGTTTGCAGACTCCATCGTGTTGTCTTTCTGTGAAGCCCTCTCGAAATGACTACTTTGGCCACCACCAACAGATTAGAGCTGTAAGTGAAAATTTGGAAGAGTTCAATAGTTCGAACATCGGTCATCCACGGATGAATTGGAACATGGATTTGAAACTCATCACAAAAGGAGGAACGGTGCCTTACCAAGCAACGGGGCAAGTGTTATTTGAATCTGAGATTCATAATCAAGAAAATTCATATTTTTGTGCTGCCCGAATGGAACTGGAACTGGTGTCTTGTGAATCTGACCTAGATCTGTTGCCAAGAGTTCCTGACACAGTCACAAGTACAACCAGATCTAGCCTTGAGCAAACATCAGACAAAGTTGGATCTGCTATTGACTTAAGATCAGTCACAACTAAATCTTCTCTTAACCTTACGTCAGACACAGATGGATCTGCTATTGACCTTAAGTCAGACACAATCGGATATGCCATTAACCTATCACCGGACACACCTGGATCTGCCGGAACGCCTAACGTAACTGGATCTGCTATTCACATAAGATCAGTCACAACAGGATCTGCCACTGACCTTACGTCAGACACAGATGGATCTGCTATTGACCTTACGTCAGACACAGATGGATCTACCACTGACCTAACTCTGTGTATGCGTGGGTCTCATCTATCAGTGTTTTCGTCCCAATACAAAAATGCAGGAACACTTCCAAATCCCAACAAAGATTCCAACGGTAGGCCGCAGTGTCGGAAAAGACAATAGATAATTGTGACCCCTTTGTCTGGTTGTCCAACTTCTCGAGGAATGACGACACTTCGTAGAGAGACACGAGCAAGGCCGTGCGGCCCGCCGTCTGATGTGGAACTATCGGAAACCAAACACCCTCAGATCAAAATGGAAGGTGCCTGTCAACGTAAGAGAAAAGCTGTGGAATTGGAAAATCCACAGAACAATACTGCGGTCAAGAAAACGCCTTTAAAGTGTGACAGAGTGAGCTCAAAAGCAAGGACATACATATATGGAGACCGGGAACACACTACTGTATGCTGTAAACAGTCTCTTGAACCACCCCCCGTACCGCGGATAGATCCGACCCGAGTAGCCCAATCCAGGAGGGCTATTGGTCAAGCCGTGAGTTGGGCTAGTCCGACAATTTCAAGTGGGGGGAGGTCCGATGCTGGTGGTGCTGCAGCCGTATGTCCAAGTGTGGTCAAAAGGAGACTATATGTTAAGGATCCCCCTTCTCCTGGGCACGTCGATCACAATCTGGTTACATCACTGTAGACACATTTCGCTTACTTGTATTGCGTGCAACCAGATATAATACAATCAGTGTTAAATAATGATAGATACAACGAGCTGAATAGTTAGTGTTTTTATTCGAAAATATAACAATGTCATGAACATAACTGAATTAACAAGCTAGAAAAAATACAGTAACATTCAAGTGCGTGCGTGCGTAGGCGTGAAATATCAATATATACAATATCAAAAGAAGAATCACTATGAAAACTTCCGCTTCCACGAAATGGAAAAACGAATGTCATGGACATTGCTGAATTAACAAGACGGTGGGGTAGCCTGGTGGTTAAAGCATTAAAGCGAATCAACAAGCTATTAAACATACAATAATGAACGTTAAATTGTTTGTATACATGTATGTATATGCACTAATTAAAAATGTTGTTTCAGGTAACTCCCTCTGTTCCCGTGCTGCCACGCTCGAGTGTCTCGCCTGTGGCGTAAGCTCCCAACAGTGATACATATCAGCTGCAATAAGTGAGACTTTGCCCTTTAGTGCATTATACGATGCAGTGGAGTTTATGTGAATGTCATGCAATGCAACTTTTTTTAAACATGGGACAGTATTCGTGTATGCAAGGTGACATGACTACGTTTGGTTCAGTTAGTAGAACTTAGTAGTACTGTGACTCAACTCTGGTAAAACTTCACAAAACAAAATAATGATAGTTTGTTAAGTAACGTCTTTATTTTGAAGACAAACATTATGAAACTTTTTCCAGAGTTGGTCTGATGATTCATTACATTCTGCGTTGAAATGAAAAGACCGATTTTGAGCTAGATTGTGATTCATCGGTTCAAACCGACTATAACTGAACCAAACGTATTTTTTGTCAGCTTGCGTACGTGAATACCATCGCATACATAGTTACAACGGATCACATTCACATAAACTCTACTGCAGCGAATAATGCATTACAGGGCAAAGTCTCGCTGAATGTTAACATAGGTCACATGGCCAAACTAGATTTGTAGTGCGCAGATAGTGATATGTTATACGACCGTATCGCACTGATAGCGTGTTGATTACGAAATGTCGGTATCATGTTGACAACGTACTACAACATCAGCAATCAACATTTTCTCAACAGTCAGTATCAGCATCTATAAACTGATGACAAATATGAAAGCATGTACAAATACAATGTAATGTGCATATGTGTATTATAACTTGCATGTTCCTTCAACATAGAGGCTTGTGATAGACGATGGATGGATGGACAGACAGCAGATGGGAATGGCTGGAGAGATGGTAGATTGTTGGGTGGATGGAAAGATAGCAGATGGGTGGCTGACTGACGAAAGGATAGTGGATGGGGATAATTAGTTGTTTTACGCCGCACTCAACAGTATTCCAGCTGTAAGGAGGTGGTCTGTCAATAATCGAGCCTGGACTAGACAATCCAGTGATTGACATCATGAACATCGTCCTACGCGTTTGGGATACGATGACATGTGTCAACCAAGTTAGCGAACCTACCCGGTCGCCTCCTACAAGCATGGGTTGCTGAAGACCAATTCTAACCCGAATCTTCACAGGTAGATAGGTGGATAGAAGATGTGGGATGGATGGATTGATTGATGGATGGATAGGTAGCAGACAGGAAAGGACGGATGGGGAAAGAGTAGATGGGGATGGACAGACAGGAAGACGAGGATGGGTGGATGGGTAGTAATATAGTTGATGCATCCTATAGGAAGGATAAAGAGACAGATAGATAAAACAGCTAGGTATAAAACACTCATAAATAATAAGCGTCTCGAGACATGGTCACAAAGTTATATTCAGTAGATGATGAAAAAGGCATTAACGATTTGTTACAATCTCTTGACACGTGGTCCATAAGTGTAAATAAACTAGAGCGACCGTGTGTATCCTAGATATATATACTATATCCACGTCGGGGATGTCGTTGCCACATCGTGTACAGATGAAGTTGTTTGGGTTGTTGGTTGTATACTCTTGGTGTCCCCCGTCTCAGAGGTCTTCCACTTTGTCTGTCACTTTACCGTAGGTACCTGGAGGACGCCTGGTCATTAGTATAGGGACAATAATGGAAGGGGGGCGTCGGCAATATGGCGTCCGTACAAATAGCCATGAAATCAAGGTGGTTCGTAATTTTTCGATGCACTCTTGGTTGCAAAACGACACAATACAAAAAAACAATGTCTATTCGAAAAATCCTGGGTCCGTCACACAAAGTGATCTTAGTGATGTGTATATTTTACATATTTTACTCCCACAGTTTATCGTGGACTGGCGATAGGGACGTTAATGTGAATTACCCGTCCAGTCAACTCCCACCTGTCCTGTCCAGTCCACTCTACGTCTCCAGTCAACTCCACCTGTCGAGTCAACTCTATCTGTCCCACCCACTCCTCCTGTCCAGTCAACTCCAACTGTCCAGTCAACTCTACCTGTCCAGTCAACCCTACCTGTCCAGTAAACTCCACTCTACCTGTCCAGTCAACTCTACCTGTCCAGTTATCTCCCACCTGTCCAGTCAACTGTACCTGTCCAGTCAACCCTACCTGTCCAGTCAAACCCCCTTTCCAGTCAACTTCCACCTATCCAGTCAGCCCTACCCGTCCAGTCAACTCCACTCTACCTGTCGAGTCAACTCCCACCTATCCAGTCAACCCTACCTATCCAGTCAACTCCCCTTTCCAGTCAACTCCCACCTATCCAGTCAACACTACCTGTCCAGTCAACTCCACTCTACCTGTCCAGTCAACTCCCACCTGTCCAGTCAACCCCACCTGTCCAGTGAACTACCACCTATCCAGTCAACCCTACCTGTCCAGTCAACCCTACCTGTCCAGTCAACCCTACCTGTCCAGTCAACTCCCACCTGTCCAGTCAACCCTACCTGTCCAGTCAACACCCACCTGTCCAGTCAACCCTACCTGTCCCGTCAACTGTACCTGTCCCGTCAACTGTACCCGTCCAGTCAACCCTACCTGTCCAGTCAACTCCCACCTGTCCAGTCAACCCTACCTGTCCAGTCAACCCTACCTGTCCAGTCAACTCCCACCTGTCCAGTCAACCCTACCTGTCCAGTCAACACCCACCTGTCCAGTCAACTCCCACCTGTCCAGTCAATCCTACCTGTCCCGTCAACTGTACCCGTCCAGTCAACCCTACCTGTCCAGTCAACTCCCACCTGTCCAGTCAACCCTACCTGTCCCGTCAACTGTATCTGTCCAGTCAACTCCCACCTGTCCAGTCAACTGTACCTTTCCAGTCAACCCTACCTGTCCAGTCAACTCCCACCTGTCCAGTCAACCCTACCTTTCCAGTCAACCTACCTGTCGAATCAACTCCCACCTGTCCAGTCAACTGTACCTTTCCAGTCAACTCCTCTCTAATTGTGCAGTCAACTCCACCTGTCCAGTCAAATGTCATTATCATGCATGAAACAAAAACTTACCTTCTAGGTACAATACTCGGTTTCGCTCTATCTCCCCTCTTGTAGTAGGATCGAGCTGCTTGAACGCCGCAATGTTTCGTGTCGGTACTAATATTTTGTCCTTATATTTCCTTTGTTCACTGTAAGGGTGTATTACTAACTTATCCATACAACGTTTCCTTGCCTCCACTAAGTCAGTTTGGTGTGCCAACGCGAAATATCGCACGAGACGTTCCATAATAGGTCGATCGTACCACTGCATTTTTCTGTAGGCAGGCAAATCGCACATGCATTGCATCCGAGATAGCGCTTCTACAATATATTTTCCACACGCCTCTTGCAGAAATAGCAGCTTGTACTTCACAGCCAATTGAAGCAGGTACTCGACGTTGTGTTTGTTAACAACGTTCCCGAAGTTGGGGTAGATGAAGGTCAGCATGTCCAAGATGTGGTCAACTGGTCCGACCAACTTGGCCACCGCTTTGTTAGTTTCGCCCGGAGGAGAGATTGGGTCTGGATGTGGCTGGAACTCATTGGCCAGTGTCGAGGATGCCAGAGAGATTATGTTCATGTCCACTTGAAACTCGTGGGCTTCCACCTCTATGACAGCATCCGATTTCATATTTTCCCCCATGAAAAACCTTTTCGCTTCTTTCAAACGACCCTCGTCCATTTTATGTTGTAAATAAGGGGGAACTCCTACAGAGATTTGTCTCTAATTTGCTGGTGTTCTTGAGGCCAGTGAATTCTGGAAATCCAAATGTTGTAAGCCGGGCAAATGACCTTACACCAATTCCGAGAAACGCCGCTTTTCCTGGAAATGTACCACGTGCACTACCGAGTATATTCAAGGACGTCTAAGCGTAAGAAATTTCATATTACCTAATTTGTTAAAAGAAGGTTGACGTTTAGTTGAAATTCCATTATCTCCACTACAGCCGTTTATAACGGGAAAGCAGATAGATACTGTCGCGGTGGTCACAATCATTTACGTCATGTCAACTGACACGGACTTTGACAAACTTTCGCAAATGTTGTACGTGAAGTCGGAAGTCATATGATACAATATCAAAGGGTGACACAGATAGGTTTAGGCATGGAGATAGCTGATGGAACAAAGTCCTTTCATATTGACCCAGGTGTATATGACATAATGTATTGTACTGTGAGGCATTTCGAGTCGGGGTCATCTCAAAAATTATTTTACTTAATCTTTAATCTTCGCAAAGGGCCTGTGGTCTGGGTGCCTCAATATACAAGCACTAACCACTTGTTATCCTTCATCGCCTTTGTAGGCTCTAGATTTTTTCATGATTGGGTACATTTAGAATAAATAAAAACATACATACATGAAAATAATCAGAGATGCAAGTTTGGTTTGTAAGCCTAAATTAACAACTAAATACATAATAACTCTCCTTTGCGAAATCTGGTTGCAAAAGTCTAGGATTTGAACCAAATCCAGGATCCTAAATTTGCCAAGGGACACAACTCCATCACCAACTCCATCTATCACCTTCGCACAACGTTTGTTCAAACTTTACAATATGGTCAGCCATCTGAAAGACTACCCACTGCAGCTAACGTCACCACCTATGCATGGCTTCACTAAAGGGGGTTAGACTTACCAACTAAAGTTTCATAAAATTATTGTTGTTAAACCCCTCCGACCACATACGTAGTAACTGCAGAGAAACCGACGATAGGACCAATACGATCTTATGCAAATTGCAAGCAGACGATAAGATTGAATCACAAGCTTTTTATTTTTAAACATGTGGAGATTCTCATTTACTGCCATTGATAACTTCATTTCTCTCTCGGAAGTGTATTACACCACGAACTGAAGAAATCTCGTTGTTGGTAGGTTGTATATAGAGTTCGGCGATTAAAATAATTTCGACAATTAAATCACATGTACTCAATCAGTCTTGAGTTCCTTGCGTACAAATACACATGAAAAACAAAAAAACAACACCAACATCAATACTAAAACATTATTACCACAACCTGTATTTATTTAATGGTCAAAAGTAGACATCATATGCAGGAATTCCTCAGTCAATAACGCGCTATGTACAACGCGTGATCTCGGTTTTGTAGCGTAGACGTGCATGCAGTATATAGGACACATTTGGAGCAGCACATGACACAAACCGAAACATGAGTCTCATTAACCTATTTAGACAATGACCTACTTTTCAGCCGATCCGCATTTTCTCGTGTGGAAGGGAAAATAGACATCACAAACAACTATGGTTACACTGAATTCCAATTCCTTGTTTCATAAGAAATGGTATTTACAAATGAATTTTAATAACATCGTATTTCTATATTTTATGGCGAGGTGTAGGCAGCATGACCTTCACTTCTTAAGACGTCACAGACTGCCCCAGTTTGATGAGGTCGTAAAATGATTCACAATGCATCTGGCTCACTGGTTACACCTGTTATGTGTTGTTTTAGTGCTTATTCAGTGTAGTTCTGTAACGCACAATGTGATTGATATAATATTAAGTCCGTACCAGACCGCCAAACTTTTCTAGCGGCAGAGCCTCGTTTTGAGATTTCCACGATTTCCATGTTTCCGTTTGTCAGAGCTTGCTGTACGACAGAGCACGCTGTACGACGTGCTTGCAAGGATTAGAAGGAGCGTAGTGTTGCAATATACAAGTGCTTAGATGTATCAAATACTACTGATTAATATTTATACATCCAGTTAAATGAATTGGTCGCAAAATGCTGGACTGGTTATTGTACTAAGTTGCGCAATAGGACGGAACCCAGTCAACAGGAAACGAGACTGTACATGTTGTGTAATCAATATTTTGACTTGAACAGATACAAGTGTAGAAGTCACCTAAAACCTGACCATTCGCTGGTTTAAATAACTGTGTGTGATCATGTGAGTAAAAACACATAACATAACAAAACGTATTATGGATAAGGACGATGGCACAGCTACATCGCATGATCATATACCTGAAAAACAAACAAAAATAAATAACTGAAGGACAAATGTAAACACGTCTGGAAAGCTGGGATGGTAAATATAGTTGAAAATGTCTAACAATGTAACAAGTTTCTGGTATGAATAACATTGTGGGACAACAGAGCACGATGTTGAATTTTAATGTACGAATACGGGAAACTTAACGACTACGCGAGTTATCGCCCTTACATTACAACGTCGTTACCCTTCCAAACACTCCGGCTCAGTGATGACTTAGCATAACATCACTGCCACAGGCTAATTTGCATATCACGTGACGGGACCTTTCTCTTCTTTGTAAACAAACGCGCATGTTCATAATAAGAAGATCTGGCCTTACACAAGGTTCCTGGTGCGCTCTACACAAAGATTTACATTGATACATATATATTTTTCCATAAGTACGACAGTAAGGTTTATGACAGTACATATTTAGATATCAAACTGGCTGCATCGTTTACTCTCCATCGGCTTCGATGACAGCACCTGGAACCGTACAACCTCTGTAAACAAAGGATCGCCACGCAAATCGAAATATTGTTACATGTAGTAGTATACACAATAGCGGTTCTTGACCATTTACACCTATAGGTTTAATTTGGTTTAATTTTGCTCCCAACACCCAGTAAAAATTGAACACCACCTCCCTCAAACCCACCACCACCACCCACCCCTACACACACCCAAGCGTGAGACATCATTGTATTTACAGACGAGCTCGCCATGTTAAATCTCCTCTACTGAATGTTGGTATCCATAGCCATAAGTGTGAATACCATAATTTGAAATCCCTCGTTTGGTGTCAATTTCTTGACCCCTTTGGCTTTTCTGATTTCGGCGGAGGCGGCTTTGAGGATGGAATACATTTTAGGTTTTAATCCAACGTATTCCATGAGGACTTTTTTGTTGGCTTGGCTGAGGATAAGATGGTCTTTCGAGTAGTGGCTGGTGTCGTAAACATGGATGTGTTTCTCCATGTCCGTGTACACATCCTCGGCACGAATTTCTAACAACAAGGAATCTGTGTCCGTGTACAGCACTTCGCACTTGTCGCCGTACTGGTTCTTTTTTAACTCGTTGTAGTAGAAATCGTACATCAAGTGTTTGGATAAGTCGAGGATAATCATCCCCACGTAGACCAGTCAATTCAATTGGATGTGACTTTTGTTCATGTGCAGCCCCACCAAATCGTCATCCAACACTTTACTTCGGTTGAAGGCCGGGCTGGCTATCTATTTCCTTAGTATTTCCTCCTCCTTCGATCTCACTAGTTTTACAGTCACCCGTTTCCTCAAATTTTCCATCGTTTTGCCGAACCGAGTTGTTCATGAGCTTGTACAAGTTTTTCTCAAAGTCGCTTGTGGCTTGTTTTCGCAGCTCCGTGTTCAGCCAAATGTAAGGTTCCATCCATGAATGATACGCATCGATGCATCGATCCATGAACCGCCGATACAGTGAATCCATACAAACTTTTACATTGTTGTATATCCCGATACGATACTTCAAATGGGCCAGGACACATCAATGTTTTACTTTGGATATTGCCGAATCGCGATATCTGTCAAGAAAAAAAACTTACTTTTGTTTGATGATTGAAATATATGCTTACTTATTTTCCCTTCATAAGTAAACGTTTTCTTGGAAATTCTTGCGTCAAGAACTGTATCAGACATAGCGCTCGCATGTTATTAACATTGACAAACTTCGTCTATAAACTTAATTAACTCGTTTCCGAATGAACATTGAAAAACGCTGGCGGAATTTAACGAAATACTTTACAATGGTTTCCGATTGATATTAAGGTGTTTTATAGTTGTTAGAATTTTATAGATTTTAGGATCATGATACGTATCGTATCACGACCCTTATATCGGGATTCGTATCGTATCGTAGCTTCAGTGCACAATACTTTGTCAATATATATTGTCGTCACTAAAATGTTAGTATCGTGATGTATGGTATCGGTTGTTGTATGCCAATGCCAGCAGTAGTACCATAAATAGGATCAACAACAGCTGTTTACGCCTAATCTGTTTCAGCTGAGAATGGAGACTTATTATTCTCTGGTATTAAAGTTTCACATTTCCATGAAATAGGAAGTACTTTGAACATAATCGTATTGCCCTTGAGAGTAAAATTGAAGGCTTGCATCATGGATATGTCTTTAATGTGCAACCGTTCAATTGTCCTATCTTTTTGACGACCTTTATGGAGTAAGTGAGTTAGGTTTTACAGCGCTTTGAACAGAAGGTTAGTTATATCAGGGAGTGCTGGTGCCAGTAACGTAAGTTTTAGATGGTTACCATCTTGGAGAGTGAGTGAGTGAGTGAGTATGAATTTACGCCACTTTAAGCAATATTCCATCAATATCTTTGACGTTTACCATCTTGTGAAACCCATGAGCATTGGTATTATACTGACACCTGAGAATTATTATCTGGGAGATTCAGAGATTCCAACCCACCATAAAGACACTTCTTGGCTTTTCCGCTGGAAACTACTGCGTCCTAGCGAGCCACCTGTACGGCTCTTCTTATCAAGAGATTTACATGTTTCAGGTACAGCGAGGAGAGGATAAAACAAGATGACCTTTGTTCCCAGAAAAGCATTAGCATCCGTTGTCTTTCCTCCACAGAACAGACTTGGAGCTGCATAACAAGCAATGAGCCCCCAGTTCTATACAGACACCAGTTTTGTATGGCAGAATCGTGGAGGGAGATAACCAGGTGGGGCACTGAGGCATCTAGGTGTGGAGTCGAGGCGTCAAGGTGGGGGATCCAGGCGTCACAGTGGGGTAGCGAGACAAGCAGAAACATCGAGTTGTCAAGACGGGGTACCGAGTCATCAAGGTGTGGAATTCAGGCGTCAAAGTGGGGGATCCAGGCGTCAAAGTGGGGTAGCGAGGCAAGAAGCAAAAACATCGAGTTGTCAAGACGGGGTACCCAGTCGTCAAGGTGTGGAATTCAGGCGTCAAAGTGGGGAACTGCGTCGTCAAGGTGGGATAGCGAGGCAAGCAAAAACATCGACTTCTCAACAACTTCACCCCACATCTCCTAGGTCTCAAGCTGATGCACCTCCACATACATCCAACTCCACACAGGGTCGTCAGCAGCATCTGACACCTTCAAACTTTGCTTCATCAGCCCACGTCGAGCTCAAACAGGTAATGAATTTCGTGAACAAACATGTGTATTAGATATGATAATTATATACTTTTGCTATACCTTAGGAGATACTTTTCTGCAGTTATCATTTGAAAGCTTTAACCACCAGGCTAACCCTTGCCCCAAATCAGCAGTAAACCCCACCATCTCGTCCCTCACTGACGCCATATTTATACCACCCGTGAACATCTGGGTTAGAACTGGTCTTCAGCAACCCATGCGTGTCGTAAGAGGCGACTAACGGGATCGGGTGGTCAGGTTCGCTGACGTGGTTAACACACATGTCATCGTATCCCAGTTGCGTAGATTGATGCTCATGCTGTTCATCACGGGGATTGTCTGGTCAGACGCGCGATTATTTACAGACCACCGCCATATAGCTGGGACACTGCTGAGTGTGGCGTTAAACAACCAACCAACCAAACCAACCATATTTATAACCTTCTCGCAGCTCACAGTTAGATGAATATGTCATCTTTTTATCAACAACATGCCATATTGTATTCCCTAGATGTATTGTAGCAGTACAAAGCGATTAATTGTATTCTTTGCAGGCTCCATTGTGTGATATTTCTGTGAAGCCCTCTCGAACATCAGAATCTTCAAATGACTACTTTGGTGACCACACACAGATTAGAGCTGTGAGTGAAAATTTGGAAGAATTCAATAGTTCGAACATCGGTCATCCAAGGATGAATGAGATTCACAATCAAGAAAATTCATATTTTCCTTTTGCCCCAGTGGAACTGGAATTGGTGTCCTAGATCTGTTGCCAAGAGTTCCTGACACAGTCATAAGTAGAACCAGATCTAGCCTTGACCAAACATCAGACAAAGTTGGATCTGCTATTGACTAAAGATCAGTCACAACTAAATCTTCTCTTACGTCAGACACAGTTAGATCTGCCACTGACCTTACGTCAGAGACAGTTGGATCTGCCATTGACCTTACGTCAGACACAGATGGATCAACCATTGACCTTACGTCAGACACAGTTAGATCTGCCATTGACCTTACGTCAGACACAGTTAGATCTGCCATTGACCTTACGTCAGACACAGTTAGATCTACCATTGACCTTACGTCAGACACAGATGGATCTGCTATTGACCTTACGTCCGACACAGATGGATCTGCCATTGACCTTACGTCAGACACAGTTAGATCTGCCATTGACCTAACGTCAGACACAGATGGATCTGCCATTGACCTTACATCAAACACAGTTGGATCTACCACTCGCGATTCACCAGACACAGTTATATCCACCACTCACCTAAATCTAAGTATGCGTGGGTTTCATCTATCAGTGTTTTCGTACCAATGCAAAAATGCACGAACACTTCCATACCCCAACAAGGATTCCAGCGGTAGGCCACGATATCGAAAAAGACGAGAAATAATTTTAACCCCTTTGTCCGGTTGTCCTACTTTTTGTTCGAGGAATGACGACACCACGCAGAGAAACACGAGCAAGGCCCACCGTCTCATGTGGAGCTATCGAAAACCAAACATACTCAGATCAAAATGGAAGGTTTTTGTCTACTTAAGAGAAAAACTGCAGAATTGGAAAATCCGCAGAACAATATTCTGGTCAAGAAAAGGTCTTTACAGTGTTACAGAGTAAGCTCTTGGGCAAGGAGGTACATTTATGGAAACCGAGAACACATATCTGTGTGCTGTAAACAGTCTCTTGAACCAATCCCTCGTTCTTCCTCTGACAGATCCGACCAGAGCTGCCAAATCCAGGAGGGCTGATGGTCAAGCCGTGAGGAGGGCTAGTGCTGCAGCCCCATGTCCGAGTATGGTCAAGAGGAGACTTTTTGTTAAGGATCCTCCTTCTCCTGGGCACGAGGATAACAATCTGGTTACACTTTAGACATAATATGTCGTTGACAAGTATTGCGTGCAACCAGATAAACGTTCAGTGTTAAATAATGATAGAAACAACGAGGTGGATAGTTAGCGTTTTATTTGGAAATGTCATGGGCATTCCTGAATTAACAAGCTGGAACATCTACCATAACCAACATTAAACTGTGTACATACATATACTGAGTCAAAAAAGAAACTTCACGTTCTTTCTTAAGGGCAGTATAAAAGAACAAGAGATGGTAAGATGGTTAAATTGTTATTATTTCATTGCTGAGATCTGTGTGATGTACTCGATACACTGACAGTGCCATAGTCAGTCCCATCAGGCTACACCGCCGTTCCAGAACATGGATATACAGAATGTCAAGTCACAAGAATAAAAATGCGAAATTTCTCAGTTCAATATCGTGTATGGCCGCCGCGCGCGTTCACCACTGCCAAACACCGTCTCCTCATCGACTGCCTGATGCTTGTGAACACGTGGTTGGGGATTCTGCGCCATTGCTCTTGCAAGGCAGCGCCAAGTTCCTGCAAATTCTGAGGTTGGTTCCTAAGACCACAAAGCCTTCTCCCAAGCGCATCCCAAACGTGCTCTAATGGATTAAGGTCAGGGGACCTCGATGGCCACTCAATGATGTTGATTCCAGCGTTTTGAAGGAAATTTCGTGTCAACATCGCGGTATGCGGCCGAGCATTATCATGCTGGAACTGTAGACCTGGGCGATGAGCCGCGATGAAAGGAACGAGTTCAGGGGTGAGCACCTGGTCGAGGTAAGCAGCAGCTGTGATGTTTCCACGGATGACCAGAAGTCGGGAACGGTTGTTCCCACAGAAAACACCCTACACCATGCAACTTCCGCCCCCGAATCTGTCGACTTCCTGTACACAACATTGGGCATACCGTTCACGACGTCGTCTCCGTCTGCCTGCCGTCCGCGAATCTGAGGGTAAACCTGGATTCAGACGACTCCATTCAAGTCTCTCTGGGTCCATCGGAGGTGACGTTGGGCCTACAGCAGACGTTGACGTTTATGAAACGGCATCAATATTGGCCCACGATATGGACGTTGAGAAGGAAGATTGGCAGCCCGCAACCGAATTTCGAATGGTCTGTGAGGACAGTCGACCTCTAAACATCTCAGCCCTGGTTCGTGTAGCCGGCAGAAATCTGTCACGTAGGTGACGTAGGACGATTTGACGGTCTTCTGCACGTGGACGACCCAACCTTGGGCGATCAGAAGTGGTGCCAGTTTGTTGTAGACGACCTAGCAAGTCATACACAGTACGACGGCTGCATCTCATTGCTCTTGTGACGTCAATAACTGATCTTCCCGCTTGAAACATGCCAACGGCACGTTCACGTTGCACATTTGACAATCGTGGCTTTTCAAGTACCGTTAGAACTGTGGTTTAAAAGTGTTTTTTCAATTCTTGAGGCCAATGCAAACACGTGCATATGAAGAAAACTTCGATGCGAAGATCACGTGATCGACTGCACGTGCAAAATCTGATTTGGCACTAACGTCATTTGCACGACGAATGGATGGGTTTGAGTGGGTTTTGCTCACGTCGAAAGATAGGGATCCCATTTCAGATACATAGATGTATCATCAGAGAAAAATTATTCTTTATTTTTCAAATTACATTTTGTGAACATTTTTTTTGGACTCAGTATATATTCAGGCACTAAATACTAAATATAACGTACTTCACAAGAAAAATAAGCACAATGAAAGTTCCGTTTCTTCAAAATGAAAAACCGAATGTCATGGACATTACTGAATTAACAAGCCTGAAAATACACTTTAACTAACACTAAAATATGCAAAAATAATAAACATAATGTCACAAGAAGAATGAGCACAATGAAAGTTCCGCTTCCACAGTCTGTTCAGAGGTGAAGATGAAATGTAAACAGTGCAACGGAATCCTTTTGGGAAAATTTATGCTATACGATATCCCCAAACTAGAGAACGTGTGTAATGTTTCACAACTAACTGAACCAAACGTTGTCATTTCATTTCCTGTTAGTTGCAACGCGTCACATTCACATAAACTCCACTACAGCGAATAGTGCACTTAAGGACAAAGTCTCGCTGTTTGCAACTGAGATGTATCACTGTTGGGAGCTTACGCCACAGGCGAGACACTCATGGCAGCGCGTGTACAGATGAAATTAGAAATTACTTGAAACAACATTTCAATCAGATTTATTTGAAAATGTTATCATAGGCCACATGGCCAAACTAACTTTTGTAGTGGGCAGATAGTGATAGGATTAGACAAGGGTATCGTACTGATAGCTGCATTGATTACGAAATGTCGTTATGATGTTGAGAATGTATTTTAACATGAGCAACCAACATTAAACCGAAACATGAGTCTCATTAACCAATGACCTACTTTTCAGCCGATCCGAATTTTCTCCTATGAAAGTGAAAGAGACACCACAAACAACTATGGTTACACTGAATTCGAATTTCTTGCTTCATAAGGAAATGTTGTTTACCAAATAATCTTAATTTTAAAGTTTAATAAAATTGTATTTTTTGTTTTATGTCAAGGTTTAGGCAGCATGTCGTTAACGAAGACGTCACAGACTGACCCTGTTAGAAGAAGTCGTACACTGATTCACAATTCATCTGGCTCACTGGTTACACTGTTATGCGTTCCTTGCGCTAATTAAGAGTATATTTGTACCGTACTATGTGATTGATATAATATCAAGACCGTACCAGACCACCAAACTTTTCTAGCCGCCGAGCCTCGTTTTGAGATTTCCACGATTTCCAGATTTGCTTTTGTCGGAGCACGCTGTACGACAGAGCACACTGCACTATGTGTTTAGAAGGAGCGTAGTGTTGCAATATACAAGTGATTAGATGTATCAAATAATAGTGATTAAAATCAATATATCCAGTTGAATGAGTTGGTCTCAAAATTCTGGACTGGTTATTGTACTAAGTTGCGCAATAGGGCGGAACCCAGTCAACAGGAAACGAGACTGTTGTGTCATCAATGTTTTGACTTGCTCTGAACAATCAGTACACATAACAGTGGAATAGGTATCTGTAAACTGACCATATGAAAACGTTTACAAATATTGTGTATATTATGACTTACATGTTCCTTCAACACAGAGGCGTGTGATAGATGATGGATGGATGGACAGATGGAAACGGACGGGTAGATGCTAGATTGGTGGGTTGTTGGGTGGATCAAAAGATAGCAGTTGGATGGCTGACTGACCGAAGGATAGTAGATGGGGATGCACTGCTTGTTTAATGCGGCACTCCAGCTGTAAGGCGGCGGTTTGTACATAATCGAACTAGACGATCCAGTGATTAACATCATGAGCACTGAGGAATGGTGGAATGCATCACAACACGCTGCAATGGCATGCAGCGAGCCTGACCACCCCATCGCGTTTGTCGCCTCTTACAAGCATGGTTTGCTGAAGACCACCATATTTATGTAACACGGGATATATAGAGCGTAAGTGGGTGGATAGTAGAAGTGGGATGGATGGATAGATAGGTAGAAGACGAGAATGGATGAATGACATCATATAGACACCAATACTATATCCAAGTCGGGGGATGTCGTTGCCACATCGTGTTAAGATGAAGTTGTTTGGGTTGTTGGCGCTACCAACTTGGTGTCCCTCGTTCTCAGAGGTCTTCCACGTTGTCTGTCACTTTACCGTAGGTACCTGGAGGATGGAGAAGGAGACGTGGCTGACAACATGCTTCAAGGACGCCTGGTCATTAGTATAGGAATAACTGGGACGGTGACAATCAGGGAAAGGGACGTCGGCAATATGGCGTCTGTAGAAATAGTCGTGAAATGAAGGAGGTTTGTAATTTTTCGATGCACTCTTGGTTGTAAAACGACACAAGACACTACAGCAATGTCTATTCGAAACGTTCTGGTTCCGTCCCGTAAAATGATCTTAGTGGTGTGTATATATTACATATTTTACTCCCACAGTTTATCGTGGACTAACGATAGTACGTTAATGTGACGTTACCTGTCCAGTCCTCTCAACCTGTCCAATCCTCCCAACCTGTCCAGTACTCTCTTCCTGTCCAGTCCTCTCTACCTGTCCAGTACTCTCTTCCTGTCCAGTCCTCTCTACCTGTCCAGTACTCTCTACCTGTCCAGTACTCTCTGTCCAGTCTCTCTTCCTGTCCTTCCTCTCAACCTGTCCAGTACTCTCTTCCTGTCCAGTCCTCTCTACCTGTCCAGTCCTCTCTTCCTGTCCAGTCCTCTCTACCTGTCCAGTCCTCTCTACCTGTCCAGTCCTCTCTTCCTGTCCAGTCCTCTCAACCTGTCCAGTCCTCTCTACCTGTCCAGTCCTCTCTTCCTGTCCAGTCCTCTCAACCTGTCCAGTACTCTCTTCCTGTCCAGTCCTCTCTACCTGTCCAGTCCTCTCTACCTGTCCAGTACTCTCTATCCTGTCCAGTCCTCTCTTACCTGTCCAGTACTTCTACCTGTCCAGTCCTCTCTTCTGTCCAGTACTCTACCTGTCCAGTCCTCTCTTCTCCAGTACTGTCCAGTCCTCTCTACCTGTCCAGTCCTCTCTCTGTCCAGTCCTCTTCTGTCCAGTCTTTCCTCCAGTACTTCCTGTCCAGTCCTCTCTTCCCTGTCCAGTCCTCTCTCCACCACTGTCTCAGTCAACTCTTCCTGTCCCAGTCAAGTCCTCTCCTGTCCAGTCCTGTCCAGTCCTCTCTGTCCAGTCAACTCCTGTCCAGTCACCTCTCGCTCCAACTGTCCCTCTACACTCTCTTCCTGTCTGTCCAGTCCTCTCTGTCCAGTCCTCCGCTTCACCTGTCCAGGACGCTCTCTGTCCTCAACTCACTTGTCTTCCTCTCCTCTCAATCTCAACTCCTGCCTCCACCTCTCCAGTCCTCTCCTCCTACCTGTCTAGTCAACTCTGCTCCACCTGTCCAGTCCTTCCAACTGTCCAGTCCTCTCTACCTGTCAGTCAGTCCAGTCCCAACTGTCCAGTCCTCTATGCACCTGTCCAGTCCTCTCCACCTGTCCACCTCCGTCAGTCCTCTCTTCCTGTCCAGTCCTCTCTATACCTGTCCAGTCCTCTCCAACCAGTCCAATCCTATCTACACCTGTCCAGTCCAACTCTCGCTCCACATGTCCAGTCAACACCGCTCCAACTGTCCAGTCAGCTCCGCTCTAACAGTCCAATAAGCTCCGCTCCAAATGTCCAGTCCTCTCTACACCTGTCCAGTCAACTCCACTCCAGCTGTCCAGTCAACTCCAAATGTCTACGCAACTCCGCCCCAACTGTCCAGTCCTCTCTACACCTGTCCAGTCAGCTCTGCTCCACCTGCCCATTCAACCAGCTCCAAATATCCCGTCAACTCCGCTCCAACTGTACAGTTCGCTCTATACCTGTCCTATCAACTCTGCTCCAACTGTCCAGTCAGCTAAGGACCAACTGTCCAATCAGCTCCGCTCCAACTGTCCAATCAGCTCCGCTCCAACTGTCCAGTCTTCTCTACCTGTCCTGTCAACTCCGCTACAACTGTCTACTGAACTCCGCTCCAACTGTCTACTGAACTCCGCTCCAACTGTTCGGTTCTCTATACACCTGTCCAGTAAACTCCACTCCACCTGTCCAGTCAACTCCGCTCCAACTGTCCAGTCCTCTCTACCTGTCCTGTCAACTCCGCTACAACTGTCCAGTCAACTCCGCTCCACCAGTCCAGTCAACTCCGCTCCAACTGTCTACTGAACTCCGCTCCAACTGTCTACTGAACTCCGCTCCAACTGTACGGTTCTCTATACACCTGTCCAGTAAATTCCACTTCACCTGTCCAGTCAACTCTGTTCCAACTGTCTCGTCAACTCAGCTCCAACCGTCGAGTACTCTGTATACCTAATTAGTCAAATACACCCCAACTGCCCAGTCCTCTCTACACCTGTCCAGTCAGCTCTGCTCTAACTGTCCAGTCCCGTCTACACCTGTTCAGTCAACTCCGCTCCACCTGTCCTTTCAACCTGCTAAATCTGTCCCGTCAACTCCGCTCCAACTGTCCAGTACGCTCTATACCTGTCCAGACAACTCTGCTCCATATGTCCAGTCAACTCCGCTCCAACTGTCCACTCAACTCGGCTCCAATGTCCAGTCCTCTCTACACCTGTCCAGTCAACTTCCCTCTAAATGTCCAGTGAACTCGGCTCCAACTGTCCAGTCAACTCAGGTTCACCTGTCCAGTCAACTCCACTCCAACTGTCCAGTCAACTCCGCTACAACTGTCCAGTCAACTCCGCTCCACCAGTCTAGTCAACTCTGCTCCAACTGTCCAGTCAACTGCGCTCCAACTGTTTAGTCCTCTCTACATCTGTCCAGTCAACTCCACTCAACCTGTCCAGTCAACTCCTCTCCAACTGTTTACTGAACTCCGCTCCAACTGTACGGTTCTCTATACACCTGTCCAGTACATTCCACTCCACCTGTCCTGTCAACTCTGCTCCAACTGTCCCGTCAACTCCGCTCCAACAGTCGAGTCCTCTCTATACCTGTTCAGTCAGATCCGCCCCAACTGTCCAGTCCTCTCTACACCTGTCCAGTCAACTCCGCTCCACCTGACCTTTCAACCCGCTCAATCTGTCCCGTCAACTCCACTCCAACTGTCCAGTATGCTCTATACCTGTCCAGTCAACTCTGCTCCAACTGTCCAGTCCTCTCTACACCTGTCCAGTCCTCTATACCTGTCCAGTCAACTCCGCTGCCTCTGTCCAGTCAACTCCGCTTCAACTGTCCAGTCAACTCTGCTCCACCTGTCCAGTCAACTCCGCTCCACCTGCCCATTCAACTCCGCTCCTACTGTCCTCTCTATACCTGTCCTGTCTACGCAACTCCGCTCCAACTGTCCAGTCCTCCCTACACCTGTCCAGTCCTCTCTACCTGTCCAGTCAACTCCGCTCCACCTGCCCATTCAACCAGCTCCAAATATCCGGTCAACTCCGCTCCAACTGAACAGTTCGCTCTATACCTGTCCTATCAACTCTGCTCCAACTGTCCAGTCAGCTAAGGACCAACTGTCCAATCAGCTCCGCTCCAACTGTCCAATCAGCTCCGCTCCAACTGTCCAGTCCTCTCTACCTGTCCTGTCAACTCTCAACAACTGTCCTGAATCCTGCTCCCAACTGTCCTACTGAACTCCGCTCCAACTGTCCAGTTCTCTATACACCTGTCCAGTAAGCTCTGTCCAACTGTCCAGTCAGCTCCGCTCTAACTGTCCAGTCCTCTCTACCTGTCCTGTCAACTCCGCTACAACTGTCCAGTCAACTCCGCTCCACCAGTCCAGTCAACTCCGCTCCAACTGTCTACTGAACTCCGCTCCAACTGTCTACTGAACTCCGCTCCAACTGTACGGTTCTCTATACACCTGTCCAGTAAATTCCACTTCACCTGTCCAGTCAACTCTGTTCCAACTGTCTCGTCAACTCAGCTCCAACCGTCGAGTACTCTGTATACCTAATTAGTCAAATACACCCCAACTGCCCAGTCCTCTCTACACCTGTCCAGTCAGCTCTGCTCTAACTGTCCAGTCCCGTCTACACCTGTTCAGTCAACTCCGCTCCACCTGTCCTTTCAACCTGCTAAATCTGTCCCGTCAACTCCGCTCCAACTGTCCAGTACGCTCAATACCTGTCCAGACAACTCTGCTCCATATGTCCAGTCAACTCCGCTCCAACTGTCCACTCAACTCGGCTCCAATGTCCAGTCCTCTCTACACCTGTCCAGTCAACTTCCCTCTAAATGTCCAGTGAACTCGGCTCCAACTGTCCAGTCAACTCAGGTTCACCTGTCCAGTCAACTCCGCTCCAGCAACTGTCCAGTCAACTCCGCTCCAACTGTCCAGTCAACTCCGCTCCACCAGTCCTAGTCAACTCTGCTCAACTGTCAGTCCAACTGCTCCAACAGCTCCGTCCCACCTGTCCAGTCAGCTCCGCTCCCAGTCACTGTCCAGTCAACTGCCTCCTGCCCAACTGTACGGTTCTCTATACACCTGTCCAGTACATTCCGCTCCACCTGTCCAGTCAACTCTGCTCCAACTGTCCAGTCAACTCCGCTCCAACTGTCCAGTCTCTGTATACCTGTCTAGTCAAATCAAACTGTCCAGTCCTCTCTACTGTCCAGTCTGTCCTGTCCAGTCTGCTCACACCTGTCCAGTCAACTCTGCTCCACCTGTCCTTTCAACCTGCTAAATCTGTCCCGTCAACTCCGCTCCAACTGTCCAGTACGCTCTATACCTGTCCAGACAACTCTGCTCCATCTGTCCAGTCAACTCCGCTCCAACTGTCCACTCAACTCGGCTCCAATGTCCAGTCCTCTCCACCTGTCCAGTCAACTCCGCTAAATGTCCAACTCTGTCCAGTCCAGTCCGGTTCACTCTGTCCAGTCAACTCCAACTCTGTCCAGTCAGTCAGTCTCCGCTCACAGTCTGTCCAGCTCAACTCCTCCACCTGTCCAGTCAACTGTCCTGTCAACCTGCTCCAGTCCAACAACTCCAGTCCAGTCTGTCTGTCCTCAGTCCTGTCCGTCAACTCAGCTCCAACTGTCCAGTCAACTCTGCTCCAACTGTCCAGTCACTCTCCGCTCCAACTGTCCAGTCAGCTCCACTCCAACTGTCCAGTCAACTCCGCTCCACCTGTCCAGTCAACTCTGCTCCAGCTGTCAACTGTCCGGCTCCAACTGTCCAGTCCAGCTCTCCACTCCAGTCCTCTCTCCTGTCCAGTCAACTCCGCTCCAACTGTCCAGTCCTCCGCTCCAACTGTCCAGTCAACTCTCTACCCTGTCCAGTCAAGCTCCGCCTGTCCAACTGTCCAGTCCTCTCTCCACTCTGTCCTGTCCTGTCAGCTCCTCTCCTGCTGTCCAGTCAACTCCGCTCCAACTGTCCAGTCCCTCTCTCCTACCTGTCCAGTCAACTCCGCTCCACCTGTCCAGTCAACTCCTCCTACTGTCCTGTCAACTCCTGCTCCAACTGTCCAACTGTCCAGTCCTCCACACTGTCTCCACCTGTCCAGTCAACTCTCTACTCCACCTGTCAGTCAGCTCCACTCCACCTGTCCAGTCAACTCCTGCTCCAACTGTCCAGTCAGCTCCGCTCCACCTGCCCATTCAACTCTCTCTCAACTGTCCAGTCAACTCCAGCTCCAACTGTCCAGTCAACTCTCTCCACCTGTCCAGTCCTCTCCACCTGTCCAGTCATACCTGTCCAGTCAACTCCGCTACAACTGTCCAGTCAACCTGCTCCAACTGTCCAGTCCTCTCTACACCTGTCCAGTCAACTCTCCGCTCCAACTGTCCAGTCAACTCTCTACACCTGTCCAGTCCCTCCGCTACCTGTCCAGTCAACTCCGCTCCACCTGTCCAGTCAACTCTCTCCACCTGCCCATCAACTCCGCTCTCCAGTCTGTCAAATCCTCCCAACTGTCAGTACGCTCTACCTGTCCAGTCAACTCCGCTCCAACTGTCAAGTCAACCTCTGTCTCACACCTGTCCAGTCAAGCTCATTACCTGTCCAGTCAACTCTCCAACTGTCCAGTCAACTCCGCTCCAACTGTCCAGTGCTCTCTACACCTGTCCAGTCCTCTCTACCTGTCAAGTCAACTCCTCTACAACTGTCCAGTCAACTCCGCTCCAACTGTCCAGTGCTCTCTACACCTGTCCAGTCCTCTCTACCGGTCCAGTCAACTCAGCTCCAACTGTCCAGTCAACTCTCTCCACCTGTCCAGTCAGCAACTGTCCAGTCAAGCTCCTGTCCAGTCTCCAACTGTCCAGTCAGTCAACTCCGCTCAACTGTCCAGTCAGCTCTCTACAACCTGTCCAGTCAACTCCGCTCCAACTGTCCAGTCAACTCCGCTCCAACTGTCCAGTCCTCTCTCCACACCTGTCCAGTCAACTCTCTCCACCTGTCCAGTCAACTCCGCTCCAACTGTCCAGTCAACTCTGCTCCAACTGTCCAGTCAACTCTCCCCTACTGTCCAGTCAACTTCTCTCCACCTGTCCAGTCAACTCCGCTCCAACTGTCCAGTCAACTCTCTCCACCTGTCCAGTCCAGTCCTCTCTACACCTGTCCAGTCAACTCCAGCTCCAACTGTCCAGTCAACTCCTCTCCACCTGTCCAGTCAACTGTGCTCCAACTCTCAAGTCAGCTGGCCAGTCCCAACTGTCCAGTCCAGTCAACTCCTCTCCAACTGTCTCAGTCAAGTGTCTCTCTCTACCTGTCCAGTCAGCTCCGCTCCACCTGTCCAGTCAGCTCTAGCTCCAACTGTCCAGTCAGCTCCGCTCCAACTGTCCAGTCAGCTCTCCACTCCAACTGTCCAGTCCTCTCTCCACCTGTCCAGTCAACTCCGCTCCACCTGTCCAGTCAATCTCTCCACCTGTCCAGTCCTTCTAGTCTCTCTCCTCCAACTGTCCAGTCAACTCCTCTACAACTGTCCAGTCAACTCCTGCTCCAACTGTCCAGTCTCTCTCCACCTGTCCAGTCCAGTCTCTGCTCCAACTGTCAGTCAGTCCAGTCAACTCCCTCTCCCAACTGTCCAGTCCTCTCTCTCCACCTGTCCAGTCAACTCTCGCTCCAACCTGTCCAGTCAGCTCCTCTCCACCTGTCCAGTCAGCTCCGCTCCAACTGTCTAGTCAGCTCCTCTCTACCTGTCCAGTCCTCTCCGCTCCACCTGTCCAGTCAAACTCCGCTCCACCTGTCCAGTCCAGTCCTCCACTCTGTCCAGTCCTGTCTCCACCTGTCCAGTCAACTCGCTCCAACTGTCCAGTCAGCTCTCTCCTGTCCAACTGTCCAGCTCCGCTCCAACTGTCCAGTCTCCTACTCCAACTGTCCAGTCAGCTCCGCTCCACCTGTCCAGTCCTCTCCGCTACACCTGTCCAGTCAACTCCCTCTCAACCAGTCAACTCTGTCCACCTGTCCAGTCAACTCCTGCTCCAACTGTCCAGTCAACTCCTCTCCAGTCTGTCCAACTGTCCAGTCAACTCCGCTCCAACTGTCCAGTCCTCTCTACACCTGTCCAGTCAACTCTGCAGTCCTCTCCAACCTGTCCAGTCAGCTCCTCTCCAACTGTCCAGTCAGCTCCGCTCCAACTGTCCAGTCTCTCTCCACCTGTCCAGTCCACTCCTCTCTCCACCTGTCCAGTCAACTCCGCTCCAACTGTCCAGTCAACTCTGCTCCACCTGTCCAGTCAACTCTGCTCCAACTGTCCAGTCAACTCTCTATACCTGTCCAGTCAACTCCGCTCCAACTGTCCCTGTCTGTCCAGTCCACTCTATCCACCTGTCCAGTCTCTCCTCTCCACCTGTCCAGTCAACTCCGCTCCAACTGTCCAGTCCTCTCTACACCTGTCCAGTCAACTCCGCTCCAACTGTCCAGTCCTCTCTCCAACTGTCCAGTCAACTCTGCTCCAACTGTCCAGTCAACTCCTCCTCCACCTGTCCAGTCAACTCTGCTCCACTGTCCAGTCAACTCCTGTCCAACTGTCAGTCTCAGCTCCTCCCAACTGTCCAGTCAACTCTGCTCCAACTGTCCAGTCAACTCCTGCTCCACCTGTCCAGTCAACTCCTGCTCCAACTGTCCAGTCAACTCCAACTGTCCAACTGTCCAGTCAGTCTCTCTCCACCTGTCCAGTCAACTCCTGCTCCAACTGTCCAGTCAACTCCTCTCCAACTGTCCAGTCAACTCTCCTCCAACTGTCCAGTCCTCTCTACACCTGTCCAGTCAACTCCGCTCCAACCTGTCCAGTCAACTCCCGCTCCAACTGTCCAGTCAACTCCGCTCCACCTGTCCAGTCAACTGTCCAGCTCCACCTGTCCAGTCAGCTCTGCTCCAACTGTCCAGTCAACTCTCCTCTACCTGTCAGTCAACTCTGTCCAGTGTCCAGTCAGCTCCGCTCCAACTGTCCAGTCAACTCCGCTCCAACTGTCCAGTCAACTCCGCTCCAACTGTCCAGTCAACTCTCTCCACCTGTCCAGTCAACTCCGCTCCACCTGTCCAGTCAACTCCGCTCCAACTGTCCAGTCAACTCCTCCACCTGTCCAGTCAACTCCTCTCCACTGTCCAGTCAGTCTCCTCTCTCCACCTGTCCAGTCAACTCTGCTCCACCTGTCCAGTCCTCTCTACCTGTCCAGTCAACTCTGCTCCTCTGTCCTGTCCAGTCAGCCTCCAGTCTCCACCTGTCCAGTCAACTCCGCTCCAACTGTCCAGTCAACTCTACTCCAACCTGTCCAGTCAACTCTGCTCCACCTGTCCAGTCAACTCAACACCTGTCCAGTCAAGCTGTCCTGTCCCTGTCCCAGTCCAGCTCCAACTGTCCAGTCCTCTCCTGTGCCTGTCCAGTCAACTCCACCCAACTGTCCAGTCAACTCCACCTGTCCAGTCAACTCCACGTCCAGTCAACTCCACCTGTCCAGTCAACTCCACCTGTCCAGTCAACTCCACCTTTCCAGTCAGCTCCTCACCCTGTCCAGTCAACTCCACCTTGTCCAGTCCTCCGCTCCACCTGTCAAGTCAACTCCCCCTGTCCAGTCAACTCCACCTGTCAAGTCAACTCCACCTGTCCAGTCAACTCCACCTGTCTAGTCAACTCCCCCTGTCCAGTTAACTCCACCTGTCAAGTCAACTCCACCTTTCCAGTTAACTCCACCTGTCAAGTCAACTCCCCCTGTCCAGTTAACTCCACCTGTCAAGTCAACTCCACCTGTCAAGTCAACTCCACCTTTCCAGTCAACTCCACCTGTCTAGTCAAATTTCGAAACGAAACGAAAACCTACCTTCCAGGTAAAATACCCGGTTTCGCAGTATTTCCCATCTTGTCGTAGGGTCGAGCTGCTTGAATGCCGCAGTATGTCGTGTTGGTTCTGGTACATTGTCTTTATCTTTCCTGTTTACACTGTAACTGTGCGTTACTAATTTATCCATACAATGTTTCCTCGCTTCCAAGTTGGTTTGGTTTGCCAACGCGAAATATCGCATGAGACGTTTTATATCATCTCGATCATAGCAACTGTAATTATTACTATTGGAACCAAATATACTATTACATGTATAGTATTTACATTGCATCCGAGATACAGCTTCAACAATATATTTTTCACACCTCCGGAGCAGAAACAGCAGCTTGTACTTCGCAGCCAATGGAAGCAGGTACTCCACGTTGTCTTTATTAACAACGTTGACGCTCCTGAAGTTGGGGTAGATGGAGGTCAGCAAGTCGACGAAGTGGTCAACTGGTCCGACCAACTTAGCCACGGCTTTGTTCGTTTCGCCTGGAAGAGAGTTTGGGTCTGGACGTGGCTGGAACTCACCGGCCAGGGTCGAGGACATCAGAGAGATAATGTTCAGGTCCACGTGAAGCTCGTGGTCTTCCATCTGTATGACGGCATCCGAGTTCATATTCCCCTCCGTGAAAAACGTCTTCGATTCTTTCAAACGATCCTCGGCCATTTTATGTTGTAAAAAAGGGAAACGCCTACAGAGATTTAGCTCTTATTTGTTGATGCTCTTGAAGCCAGCGAGTTCTGGAAATCAAAATGTTCTAAGGTAGGCAAATCAACTTACACCAGGTCCGAGAAACGCCCCTTTTCCTGGAAATGTACCACCTGCTCAACCTGCTTTGAGGGGCAGTACAAAGGATATGCTGTGACTGCAGACATAAATAACTTGCACAGGTCTCGTCAGTGTAGTCATACGATCACACCCTCTGGATCCGCCTATGCAGGCAGTACAAAGGAACTGCTATGAATGCAGACATATTGAATAACTTGCGCAGGTGTTGTCAATGTAGTCATACAATAGCAAAGGGTGACAACTGTACAGACAAGTACAACCATGCAGACAGCTGATCATACACAGTGCCTTTCATATTGACCCAGATGAAATTCCCCGTACTCACTTTGTGAAGTCTGGGTGCTTCAATATACATGTACAAGCACTAACACCTTATTGTTTCGTTCATCGCCTTTGTAGATTCTAGATTTGTTCACGATTGGGTGAAATAAGGGAAACATGCATTAATGAAAATAATCAGGGATAAAAGTTAGGTTTGTAATAAAAATATATCAGCTACCTACATAACAACAATTTTCCTTTAAGTGCAAAAGTCTAGAAGTCAAAGACAGGATCCTAAATTTGCAAAAGGACACAACTCTGTACAGTGAAATGTAGCATCTATCACCTCTGCACAATGTCTCTTCAATCTTTACAATAAGGTCAGCCATCTGAAAGACTACCCACTGAAGCTAACGTCACCACCTATGCACGGTTTAATTAAAAGGAAGTTGGACTTCACATCACTAGCTATGGTGAGGGGCTGGCTTACCAATAAAGTTTCATAAAATTATTGTTGTTAAACCCCTCCGCCCATGTATGCGTAGTAACTGCATGATAGAATCAATATAATTTTAAGCAAATGCAAAGTACATGCAGATGGCAAGATTACATAACATGACTTTTGTTTTAACCTCGTGAAGATTCTTGACGTCGTTTGTCTGTCAGACGTGAGACATTGAAGTCCAGTAGAACTGTATTTCGTAATGGATCAGGTATGAGGTCAGCTGATCAGTTGGTTTACGGTTTACATCAGACAATCAGAACATATCTAGCAATATAATGAGATATTGCCCAAGCAGAAGAAATGAAATTTAATACTATTCATATATATAAAAAAAACAATGGTGTGGCATGTAACCAGGCATCAGTGTTGAACGAGATGGGGTAGCCTAGAGGTTAAAGCGTTCGCTCGTCACGCTGAAGACCCAGATTCGATTCCCCATATGGGTACAGGGTGTGAAGTCCATTTCTGGTGTCCCCCGCCGTGATATTGCTGGAATATTGCTAAAAGCGGCGTAAAACCATACTCACTCACTCTTTCCTCTACAGAAAACACTTGGAGCTGCAGGAACAAGCAATGAGCCCCCAGTTATATAAAGACACCAGCTTTGTATCGGCAGAATCGCGAAGAGAGTTAACCAGGTGGGACATTGAGGCATCTAGGTGTGGAGTCGAAGCGTCAAGGTGGGGCATCCAGGAGTCAAAGTGGGGTAGCGAGGCAAGCAGAAACATCGAGTTGTCAAGACGGGGTACCGGGTCGTCCAGGAGAGACACAGAGTTGTCAAGGTGGTGTATTGAGTCATTGAGGTGGGGTAATGATCACCCCACATCTTCTACATCTCAAGCTGATGCATCTCCATCTCCACATACATCCCTCCCCACACAGGGTCGTCAGCAGCATCTGACACCTTCACGCCTTGCTTCATCAGCCCAAGGGGTGGTCAAACAGGTAACGGATTTCGTGAACACATGTGTGTATTAGATCAGATAACCATATATTTTTTTATACCTTAGTGAGATACTTTTCTGCAATAATCGACTGAGGTGAACCCAATTATTCACTTCATTTGCATTGTAATTAATGGGTATTGCTATACACATCCAAAACCTGTCACCGACGCCTGTATATTATCAAGTTTGGACCAGGCAAATCAGTGACTAAAAGCATGAGATGCTTTGCGCCACATGGGCTAGTGACCACTTCTGATGGTGAGTTGAGTTTTACATGGTTTGTAGCAAAATTCCAGCAATATCACGGTATAGGACATAAAAAATGGGCTCCGGAATTTTTTGCCTATGTGGCGAACCACCAGCCTAAGCCACTGCCCCAAATCAGCAGTAAACCCCACCCTCTAGACCCTCACTCACTCCATATTATACCGCCCGTGAAGATCCAGGTCATTAACCTATTCTTGTCGTAAGATGCGACTAACGGGATTGGGTGGCCAGGCTCGCTGACGCAGTTGACACATGTCATGGTATCCCATGGAAGGACAACGGACAGTACCCAGGCCGGAAGTCTGAACTTCCTGGACTGGTTGGTGACTTGTAGAAGTGAAGAAACTCTGCAATTCTGGAAGAGTGGAGATCTTCATAGTAGTAGTACCCTTGAGTTCCCTAGTAGCACGGATACGCTGCAGGAACGCAGAAACGACCTGAGTAGAGGCAGATTGGGAGATGGATTTCCCTTAAGTTACAACAGCCTTCAAACTTCTTCCACTATTATCGTAGAAAGAACGGGTCGAATTACGATGAACAGAAGTGATGGCTGTGGCTGCTTGACGAGAGTAGCCAAGGTAAAGATTAAGGGTCTGAAGGGACCAGAGGCGTAGTTCCGGGTGAGGGTGAAAAGCAGCTTGCCCCGGTCGGGAAGCGGTACTGGGTTTGGTTCTACCAGGCTTCTTAGGTCAACAAACCAACTTCTCGCTGGTCAGGAAGTTAACAACCAAAAGCAGTAGAATCTTGCTGGTGGTCAACAGCTTCTGTATTACGCATGAACACCAGATTTCGGCTTCACACATTGTACCCATGTGGCGATTCGAACCTGGGTCTTCGGGCTGAAGGTACGGGCACAAAAAGTGCTGCAACAGTCAAAGCTGAACGTCAGAAAGCCTAGTAGCTTATGCCACTGAGAGAGCACTGGAGCAACACATCGCCAGCATCCACCTGTCCTGAAGGGTGAACATCATCCCTTGACTGGTGTCAAACAATGTTTGGACTCTGGATCGATGTTAGTTTCGATTCCACAATGTACAATAGCCACCCTAACTGCCAGAGCAGCATGGTGGTGAACTGCAGTTGGTGAAGAAGTACGAATGAATCATGTTGTGCCTGGATGCAACTATCAATGTAGCTTCGAAGGTGAAGTAGCGCCTAAAATTGACCTCTATAAGTGAAGGCTAGTGCTGAGGTAAGGAGACCTAGCAACTCTTGTCACTGATGTAGGGAGATCTCTCCTGAGATAGGAACATTTAAATAGTCAAGCTACCATGGTAGCACTGACCGAGTGCTGAATGTAGTAAGGTCGGTGCATAGAGATTGTCAGTCAATCTACAGGAACGTTCACACTGTGCACGGAGTGATGAAGGTCATAAAATCGGAAGGAACGTTGGTTCCCCAAATGAAGTATTGGTCCGCCAGATGGAGTGATAAAGTTAGTAGATTCAACGCATGGAGATCGTTGATCTACCAAAACATTCGTAAAGTTGCTGTAATGACGAAGGTAAAAAATCCGGCAATGCCGGGGAAAGTTCATCTGGCAGACGAAGGCAGTAAAAACGGTGCCTGGGGACCATGCGAGCAGAACTGCAGTGACCTCTGAACTGAGGGCTTGGGCTAAAGTTGGAGGCCGAGTAACTCTCTGTGAACTGTCTCTCGGCTGGCTGACGAATCCCGACATAATCACTCTTACCGGGAATGGCACTGTTCATCGTCACTGGCAATATAAGGCTGGATTGTTATCCGCTTGTAGATCTGTCAGTGTACTTCATAGTGACTCTAAATATCATAATTCTCCGGTAAACATGGGGTAGTCCGCCATTTGCAAATGGTACCCATAATGCAACAGTAACAAAAATATGGACAACACGGTCTTCGGTGAATCGTGCAAGGCACAACTCCGTAACATCCCGTCAAAGGGATGATAGCTACTTGGCATCAGTACTGGTACCATGCACAGAAACTGGACCCATCTGTCCAGAAGCTTGCTGATGTAAAGGAAAGGGTGATGAAGATGACAAATCAGGCCATGATTACACCATAACGCTGTTACGAGTAGTTTGTAGTAACAGGCCTCAGTGAAGCGTCGGAAAAATTCCTGGATAGCAACCCTGTCTAGTAATGCACAGACGAGTGGACGTGGAGCTGATATCTACGCTGAGGGGTAGATTCCTAAACCAAATCATTCATCAAGGTGAAGATCAGAAGGTAGATAAATCAGGAATGATATAAGCTCTGGTCATGTAGTCTAAGTCTGGGAGATCGGGGATCGGCAGAGCGTCAAGTGCCGGCATAATCTAGATGTCTACGCTTCTGACAGAGCTACTTTATCTGTTCAATCAGCAGAAAGGGGGTACCATCTGGGATAAGTCATGTGACTGAAATCTTCTAGGGTAATCCGGAGAGCCAAGTCGAATGGTCATGCTAAGAGCATGCCACTCCGTGGTGAGGAATTCAGAGTATCACAAATTCCCTAAATATTATCATCGTGTTGAAAGCTGGTAGAGTTTAATTAACACCTGGTATAATTGACCGTATCTAGATGCAAGGTCATGATCCTCGATGAGCATGTAAAACAACAATGTTGACAAGTTCCGATCCGTCAAGTTGAATGTAGTAAGTAGATCATCTGGTATCTTGCTCAAGATAGCTGTAGATGAGTGAGTGAGTGTGATCTTACGCCGGATAGCTGTAGCTGTAACCAAGTGACCATGTGTGTCAACTGAACCAACATTACTGTTGTACCTTAAAGGCGGCATGGTTCGGCAATGCTGGCAGTTCGGTGAATACTGATGGTTCGGCGAACGCTGTTGGATCTGCGATCAGGCACGGTTTGATGACCAAAATCGGTTAAGTGATCTGGCTCGGCGAGGTTTGATCTGAAACGGTACTGTGATCCGGTTCTGGTGTGGCAACTCAGTTTGGCCCGACGAACTAGTTCTGAGATGAGCAGATCGATCTGGTAAACTAGTAAGGGGATGTTGTAGTGACTCAGTTCGGCGATGTGGTTTGGACGAGATGAGCCATTCTGTGCACAAGAATTAGTTCACACCGGCCAGCCGAATCGGTTCGAAGATGATACTTGGATGAATTCGTAGCTAAGATACATAGCATTCACTGACATGAACGTTCATGTCAGTGAACGCTATGTATCTTAACTAATGAATTCGGTGAACCATGGGAAGGTTAGCCAAGTCGAAAAATGTTGATTCAGTGACTGCTGATGCGATAAATGCTGGTTCAACGATCTCCGGTTCGAGGAAAGCCGGTCTGGAGAATTTCGGTTCGGTTGAATGCCAATTAATTAGATGCAGCCATGGTTCGTTGACCAATGCTAGTTCGTTGCATGCGCATTTGGTCCCTGTCGAGGGAGCAGACTGTTGCTGATTCCAAGCAGTAGTAAATAGCACTCAGTATCGCAGCCAGATCTGGGGGAGGAGTAGTTTCCTGCGCAGGAGTCCAGGAATATGGTACAATCCGTGTAGACTAGAGACCGCGAGGAGGCAGGAGCCCAGTCAGAAGTTGTAGCATGCTGCGATCTATAATCGGAGCCCCCTTGAGTAGATTTATCTGTAGAACCATAATGATGTCTGGAGGGGGACGAACCGGAAGAAGACACACATATGGAGGCCCGATGAGGAGATCGGGAACAAGGAGGGGATGTATCATAACGAGAATGATGATCCCTGGATCTTGAACGATAGGCAGCAGTCGATCGTGTAGGAGATCTAGGTTGACGGGTCGAGTGCGTAGAAGAGGAAGTCACATGCTAACGAGAAGACGAGGTCCGAGGAGGTGACTTCGATCGAAGAACCGATTTCAACGAAGTAGATGGAGGCATTGCTTAGTCGAATGCAAACGCGTCGAAGAGTGGCATCTCATTAGTGAAGTAGACCTACCAGGTCTATCTGGTGAACAAATCCAGAGAATAATAGGAGCCTGGTCCAAACGACTCGGTGAAAGCCGTGTCCGTGCTGAGGAGACATGACTGTAGGATTCAACCGAGTTCGGGGATGTACACAGATGATCCAGAAAAAAAGCTGTATCGGCGAAAGTCGGTTCATCACATGCCGTTTCAGTGAAGTCTTCCATTTCAGCGAACGACGAACTTCGATGAGGTGAAGTCTGATTCGACTGATGAGTAAGAATCTGACGACGCTCTCATGAAATCCTCTTCATTCGAGTGAGGGGACAGTGACCGCCGAGCAGACAAGTAGGACGCTTAAACTTCCCTTACTTGGAGGGACTGGGTGCGTCAAGTGAAGCGGCATAATGAGCTCTGTCAGCAACACGACAAGCGCAAGCCCGAGTGTAGTCACCAAACGCCTCGAAGGTAAGAACCTTGCATTTATCGCAACGAGAGTCCTATTTACACTGTCCCATAACAGTCAATACAATACCCATGTGGATCACTCACGGAGAACGCTTTATTACACTGGGAGCATTTTGTGGAGCAAAATACGTCCACACTTGTGTGTGACAAGAAAGAGAATGATGATTCGGAGATAGTCACATGGGTAGCTAGTGGTGCATGCTGCCTGCTTTGCATGAGAGCTAGGAAGCTGTCTTATAATGAGGGTAGCATGGAGTGCTTGGACGCATGGACAAGAGAGGCCTAGGGAAAAAAGTTTACATCTTTCCACTCAGTGCCGAATCAAGAGAGAGAAGTGAATACCGTGAGATAGGATAAGTATATAAATGACTACTTTGGTCACCACAAACAGATTAGTGTTGTGAGTGAAAATTTGGAAGAATCAAATAGTTCGGACATCGGCACCCAAGGATGACTTGGAACATCATCAAAGGAGAGACAATGCCTTACCTAGAAACGGGGCAAATGTTATTTGCATCTGAGATGCATAATCAAGACAATTCATGTTTTGCTGCTGCCCAAGTGGAACTGGAATTGATGTCTTGTGAATCTGACCTAGATCTGTTGCCAAGAGATCCTGACACAGTCACAAGTAGAACCAGATCTAGCCTTGACCAAACATCAGACAAATCTGTACCTGCCATTGACTTAAGATCAGTCGCAACTCGATCTTGTCAGCTGTATCTGCCATTGACATTACGTCAGCCACAGATGGATCTACCATTGACCTTACTGGTCGTCTCAGAGTCAGTATATTAGGGCTAGGACGGGTAGGAAAAAATGGAATCGAGTACCCGCATGTACTTACCCGATTCGGAATCGAGTACCCGGAAATGTAAGGAGTACAATGCTTCTGTCAACTCTCTGAATATTCAATCACGATTTGACAGAGATTATTATGAAAACATGAAAGGATGGCAATAAGACATTGAAACTGATCTTAGACTATTAAATTTACGTCTGTTTAACTACTATAAAGAGTAACACAATTACTAACTTACATTCCACAGCACTTTTCGTTCCTGCTGTTACTGTGATTTCACAACTCATTGCTCATGTGCAGATACATTACAGTCATTAATAATAACCTCCATTAACCGGACAATACTAAAGATGTAAATAAATGTGTGTTACGTCAATAAAAAAGTTATTTTGTTGTTGAACTACCTTCATATGTGAATTTCTAACTGAACCTATAATGTTTTACATGTAGACTTTATGTAAACTTACATAGAACAAGCATTGTCACTAAGCTGACATAATCCCCCTCCGCAACTTATCAAATCAAATTTATAAAGTAATGAAATATTAAGTTAAATGTCAACAAAAACATGACCAGTCAACCTCTCTTAATATCTTGCTCTTTAGGTGTTCAAACACACACATAGTTTCAAGTCTGACTTTGACCTTGACATGAATGTCATAGCGTATGAAATATGCAAAAATTGTACTAAAGAAATTGCTTATTGCAAAACATTCAAGGGAAGTCTTCAATGTCTATGAAGAAAATCCAGTGAACCGTTCTTGAAATATCTTTCTGACAATTCAGGTTAACATGCTGAAATCTTCCAAGTGTCTCTGTGACCTTGAAAATTAAGTGAAGGTCACCAAAATTGACTGGGCCTTGTGCCTTCCTTAGATAAAGCTTGGTTTCAAATATGAAAAAAATCCAGTGAACGGTTCTTGAGATAGCTTAACATGCAAGTTTACATGCTGAAACCTTCAAAGTGTCGCCATGACCTTGAAAATTATGTGAAGGTCACCAAAATCGACTGACCCCTTCCCTAGATAAAGCTTGGTGTTGAATATGAAGAAAATCCAGTTAACGGTTCTTGAGATAGCTTAACATGCAGGTACAATGTAAAAGTCCCCTTGTGACCTTGAAATGAAGGTCAAGGTCACCAAGCCTGACTTGGACCTTTCTTATACTGTGATGAACCTAGGTACCAAATATGAAAAGAATCTAGTAAACGGTTCGTAAGATATTCCAATTCATACGTAAGGACGGATGGATGGAGCCTAATCCTATATCCCCCGCTTCGCGGTAAATGCGCGGCGGGGGATAGTAAAATTTGATTGATGTATTTACTGACTGGAGAATTCTATATGAGATATACGCACCAGCAAACTGTAATGCAACTGAGTTAAGCAGCATAGCAAAATGCTTGGCTCGCATGAGGGAAGACTTGTCATTTAGCTCTGTTGCGTAACTCAGTTGCATTACAGTTTGTCAATTATACATTACAGAGTACAGACTAATACAGGGCAGTGAATAACTCATTACCGTAATTTCATTTTATCCTTCCTGAAGATTATTAAAAGTCGCATTAAAATACTTTTCTGTGAATGTAGGGATAAATAAATGTATCTAAATGCTATACTTTCACGTTTAAATAAACAAAAACAACACTAAACTATTGTTATTTAAATATTCTAAATTTGTATATAAGTGAACATTGCGTATCTTCATTGGAATAACTGTATGCTGATATTATTTGTTAAACTATAAAATTTATAGTGACTGAATGGTATTAAGTGAGTTGTGCTTCTATATATTTCTGATTATCTTTCTTCTTATTGTCATGATAATCAGTCGAATATTGAATTTGCAAATCAGAATGTGCTCTTTCAATAGACGTTCGTTTTATTATGTTAATTCATTAGTTTTAATTGATTTTCCCAACACATACAATCATTTAATTACAATCTCCTTTATTTTGAATGTAAAAGTAAAATATGTGTCTCATGGAGTTTAAATGAAATATAAACAAAAGACAAAATTCAATGTAGTCTTAACAGCTTTTAATGAACTAACTTAATAAGCAATTAGAGTTACACAATGTAATGAACATCTTCATGTTTTACGTTGTGTTTAGAGCAAGATGTCTGTGCTTGTACTGCTTCTGCAATAAATAGCATGGTACAGAGAGTCGCTATTTGGTTCTGCCATTTGCATCAAGCTCAAAATGAGCCCAAACACTCAACTTAGCACTTTTGCTCTTGGTTAGAATTACATGTACTTGACATTACAGATTTCTCTCCCTTTCCGGGTACTCAATTCCTTGAAATAGGACTCGATTCCAGCAGCTTAAGTCTGGGCTAGTACAAGCAGCCACACATACAAACGCATACACATTCATATCAGTGAAATATTCTTAAGTATGACGTTAAACCCCATTTCACCCTACCCTAATCAAAACCAACTTTAATATTATGGACATGATTTGATAAAAAATTACTCATTTAAAATCAAATCAGCCATGTTAACATTTCATAGTGTCTGTAACTTAAACAGTTCAAAATATCACTGATATGTGTAACCATTGTTCATGACAAGTTGCTGAGTGACCAAAAAGCACCTGTCAATCAACACAAAACATAGCAATCAATGTCTTTTTCCTTTTTAGAAATATATTCCAAACGTATTTGTTTTATACCTTTTGCGTACTTAACATTTTTCTAATGCATAATTGGTAAGCTACGATTATTTTTCAGTGTGTAATTTGAAATTTTCTATGGATATTTTAACCGGATACACAGCTTATCTGGCCTCTGCTGAAATTCGAACTAACCTGTAGAGGTTTCAGATTCTTTGAATATATTCCTCCTTGGGGTACTTATAAGCATTTAAATGTCCATTTAAATTCCCTACGACAGTTGTAACAATATTTGAATAAAAATATTTACAAAACAAAACTACGCTTTGTCTTGTGAGACCACCCTTACAGGGCCCTCCGGCCCCTACAGCCAAGAGCAGGTAACTCTAGACCGTGAACCTCGTGTACTCACTTTCCATGCTGAACGACGCCAGACAGAATGTGGGAGGTGGGTGGAGTATTCTCAAGGAGGAATATATTCAAAGAATCTGAAACCTCTACAGGTTAGTTCGATTCTTTTTATATATTCCTCCTTGGGGTACTTATAAGCATAAGACAGACTCCTAAAGACGGAGCTAAGGAGCGGCATTCTGTCTGCAGAAAACACCCCGACAAGAAGTGGAATTTCCCAAGCTAAATATAGCAGAAAAAGCACACTTACCCGGGTCACGGTCCACCATAGCCAATCAGGCGGGGCATGAGCCAGGGTCAGGGTCGAACATATGTAAATTGCCCAGCGAAACCTCGCTAATGCAAACCAACGAGACAAACCCTCCCTCCCTCCCGTAATCACTCGGAAGCGAAGATAAGGGGTCCCGCAATAAGCCACCAGAAACAAAATGCCTTAATATATATATTCAGCAAAGTTTCCAAGGCCAGTTAAGTCTAGAGCAGAATGCAAAAGACATGGGAATAAAAACCATCACCACATAAAACCCTTCACCAAGGGAATATGTAAACAAGATTTTAAAACCCAACACCAGTGTTAAAATTTGGCCTAGAATGGTTCACATAATAAAATCCTCGAAAGCTCAATCGGCTAGAGAGGTGGAACCATGCCCACTGGAGAGAACTGACTGACCGAACCGAGCACGCTCACTGGAGAGTCTGTCAAGTTGGTAATGACGGATGAACGTACTCGGACGGCTCCAAATAGCCGCGGAGCAGATCTCCTCAATGGGCAGGGCTGCAGCGTAAGCTTTCGATGTAGCAACTGCCCTAACCGAATGAGCTTTCAACCCTACAGGCGGGATACGCCCTGTTTGAGTATAGCTCATATGTATGGCAGAGACAAGCCACCGAGAAATGGTTGGCTTGGTCGCCGGAAGACCAGCCTGAACCCCGCCATAACAACAAAACAATTGGTTACCCTTACGGGTACCCCTTGTTCGTTTGATATAAGCCTTAAGTGTCTTACGGACATCTAAGACGGAGCACGCCGTAGAGAGGTACCGGACAGGGAAGGCTGAGTGAAAGCTGGGAGCTCAATAGGCCGCCACATGGAAGGGACTATCCTTCTTAGGACGGTAAGTATCAGGCAGCCGTGATGCTAACTCTGTCTTTGTGAAAAACAGTAAGCTGGATCGGGCCGACATTGCGTGAATATCGCCAACCCGCCTGCCTGAAGTCACCGCCATTAAGAAACGCCGCCTTCCACGCCAACAGCTGGAGTGAAAGAGCCGACAGATTGTGAAACAGTGGACCGGACAGCCAATCAAGAACGATTGACAAGTCCCACCGGGGACTAATCCGCCGGACAACCGGACGGATTCTGTCCACGCCTGCTAAAAAGCGCTGCACAAGAGGGTGCTGCCCCAAGAGAGCACCGTCAACAGGAATATGAAACGCAGAAATAGCCGTAGAATATCCTCGAACAGTTGAAGCCGCTAGACCGGCGTCCAACCGAGACTGGAGGAATTCTAAAACAGAGACTAAATCTGTAGAAAAGGGATCAAGAATCCCCCTGTTGACACACCAGCGCGAATAACAGGCCCATCTATCCTCATATTGAACGTTTGTCGAATCCCTCCGCGAAGCCAGAATTGTGTCTGCAACTGGTGCAGGAATTCCACTCGCACAGAGGCGATCCCTGACAGCGGCCAAGCCACCCACTGAATCCTGGGATTCGGGTGGGGCGCGCTCTGGGATAGGAGGTCCGGTCGAAAAGGTAATAGAACAGGAGGCTGAGCCAGAAACCTGAGAATTACCGGAAACCAGCGTTGTGCCGACCAAAGGGGTGCCAGAAGCACAAGTAGCCGAGCTGGTTGTGCGGTCAGCTGTGACAGGACCCTGGAAATCAGTGGTATCGGGGGGAACGCCCACAGTACCCTGTCCGTCCAATCGAGCTGAAAGGCGTCGTTGGCTTAACGCCCCGATCCGAATCCGAGCAAAACACAGGAATCTGGTTCGCCACCCCAGACGCAAACAGATCCACCTGGAACGACCAACAACTGGGAGATAATCCCGAATATCTCCCGGTCGAGCATCCACTCGTGTGGGGCTAGTATACGCCGTGAGAGTGCATCTGCACGGACGTTGTCTACCCCCGGGAGATAAACAGGCAAAACCCGAATGTTGAACTGATCGCACCACAGTAGAAACTGCCACGCCTCCTGAAGGAGCGACGGAGACACTGTGCCGCCTTGCTTGAGAATGTAAGACATGGCCGTTTGATTGTCCATTTCTAGACGAACCACACGGCCCTGAACCAACACCCGGAAGCACTCGAACACCCTGCGGACTGCTCTCAGTTCTAACACATTGATGTGTAGGCTGACTTCCCGCTCCGTCCAGAGGCCGGAGGCTGAGTGCTCGCCCAGGACACCCCCCCCACCCCCAACCTGTGAGGGAGGCGTCCGTCTGAACTGAGAGGGAAGGTGTCGGGGTGTCTAGGGGGATCCCCCTGGACAAATTCCCGACGTCCGTCCACCATCGCAAGTGAGGAATTAACCACTCGGGCGTCGTGAGAATAATCTCGTAGCTCTGCGAGTGGGACCACAGCTGAGCTAACGCTTGCTGAACTGGTCGCATCCTCAGACGCGCACGCCAAACCACGTCCACTGTCGCCGCCATGTTGCCTAGCAACCGAAGCCATGTTCGGGCCGACGATTGGGCTTACTGGAGGAACTGTAACACAGTCCTCTGACTTTGACGATGCGTCCGGAGCAAGGGAAACAATCCCTAGTCTGTTGAATCTGGCCCCCAAGAAAATCAGATCCCAAGGCCGAAACGAGGTCTGATTTCTTGAGGTTGATAATCCAGCCCAGTGACACCAGAGTATCCATCACGCACAGTGTGGAGGCTCTGCTTAACTGAGGACCTAAGGCCCTGAGAAGCCAATCGTCCAGGTACGGGTGACAACACCTGCCCTGAGACCTGGCTAACTGAGCTGGGATTAGCATAAGTTTGGTGAACACCCTTGGCGCCGTGGAGATGCCTTTAAGGGGAGCACACACAAAAACTGGTAGCACGCCCCGTCGAAGGAGAACCGGAGGTACTTCTTGAACTCGGGGTGCATTGGAACATGGAGGTATGCGTCTTTGAGATCGATTGACGTAAGCCAATCCCCTGTCTCGACGGAGGAGATCACTGACCTGAGTGTCTCCATCCTGAAAGACGGCACCTCCAGTAACTGGTTCAACCCTCTGAGATTCAGAATGGGTCGGAACCCTCCGTCCTTTTTGGTCACTAGGAAGTAGGTGGAATAAAACCCTCTCCTTGCTGACCCACAGGAACCACTCGATGGCTGCCTTGTTCAGTAAGGACTGAACTTCGCACGGAGCCCGCCCCGCTTTGTCGCTGGAGGTCGGCACAGGCGCAGCCGAACCCCGGAGAAGGACGGAGGATCTCGGCCCCACTGTGGCAAATGGCCATCCCTGAGCGTGGACAGGACCCAGGGATTTGAGGTGGCTGCCTCCCACCCCGGAGGAATAGGGACAACCGGCCGACAGGGACGCGTGGCATGAGGCAGTGCACCCCCACAGTCGGCAAGTCTCCGCTTGGCGGAGTGGGGACAATAAGGGCTCTGGGGAAGGAATCAGCGGGAAGCCGGGCTGGCTTCCCCTGCCCCGGTGCTGCTGCTGCGCTTTGAGCAGGCCTGCCCTGCCTCTTGCGCGCGCCTGTTCCGCTTTGACTGCAAAGGGCAGTCCACTTTGCAGCCGCCCTTCGCCGCAGAAGGATAAGCGAAGCGAAGCGGGAAGGCCGGTGGCGAGGAGCCGGAGGGCTGCTCCAACAAAGGCTTAGAGTCTTTGAAGGTAGAAACAGCCTCCGCGGCCTCCCGTACAACCTGCAATGCCCCAGGGAACAGGGAGGACCCCATGGTATAAGGCAATGACAGGAGCTTCCTGTTGCGTGGCCGGTGAATACCGCGCCACGGACAACCACAGGCGGCGCAAGCCCATCACGGCACCCATCATCTGGCTGGCACAGCACCGAATGCTATCCCGAGCCAGATGAGAGTGTACACCCGTGAGCTGCCGCGCGAGCACCGGCGCCGACGAAGTCGGCGTCACAAGCGCTCTGATCCACCAGCTGTCCCTGCAGAGCAGACAGGTAGGCTGAGTGGACTGCCACTTTTAATTGCTGGGCTGCGCACCGGTAGCACTCCTCAAAGGACCGCTACGCAGACTTCAGCGTAAGTGAATTAGTAGGAAAAGGGGGGAGGCGCCTGCCCTGCCTGGCCGAGGCCAGGGAAGACGAGGACGACCCCCCTAGAGTGACGGACGCAAAGACGCACTCATCCACCACTGGCGGCTCGAACAGCGCCTCCTCTCCCAACTGGTACCGCTTACCGACGTCGGGCAAATCAAAACGCGTGCGGGCACCAGTCAAGAGAGGATTGACCACCTCACTCACCAGTGATGGCAGAATGCGGAGGCGTGCCTCGGCGACCCGGCTAGGCGCGAAAGCCTCCCCCGGGAGCCGAAACTCCGCGGGGTCGGGCGCCTGTACGGTAACGGCCACCTGAGGCAGGGCTTCGGCGATCTTATCCCGAACCTGCCGCAGAGACGAACCAAAGGAGTACGGAACTCCCGCCTCTGACTCCTCCCTACCTTCACCATCCTCCATATCCACCCCGGCACAATCCTCGGCCGCCGTACTCTCATACTCCTGAGAGACCGCCGAGGATACGCCAGAGGCTGAACCAGAAAGACTATAAAGGTCAAGAGGCGCCAGAGGAAACGAGTCGCCCTGCCGGGTGGAACCCGCGCCAGGTCGCCGAGGTGCCCGAGAGGAACCTGCCGCAACAGGCTTCCCGGGGAACCCAGACTGGCTGCCAGGCGCCAAGGTATCCCCGAGCTGGTCGGCGCCTAGGCGACCGCCAGTCAGGGCACCAGGCGAAGACAGGGGTAACCCTGCATCGCCGGCGCCAGGCACCTGTGACGGACCTGAGCATGAAGCTAGGCCGCCACCAGGTGCCGAGGGCGCGCTATCCCCACGGCCGAAGCCGGATCAAGCTGCCCGGGGGGAGGCGCGTTCTCCGAGCCGGGCTCGGGCCGCAGCCAACCCCCCCAGATGTGTCAGATTCACCCCCGACGACCGGCGCGCTGAGCTCCTTACGGAACCCAGCCAACGCCGTATGGATCAGAGATTTCACTGACGACATCTGTTCCTGAAACAAAGCTGTTAAAGAGTCAACAGGTACAACGGGTGCCGACACAACAGGGGGGGTGGCAGAGACAGGAGCAGGTTGAGATATAGATGTATTAGTTTTCTCCAACGAAGCCTCCTTGGAAACCTTAGCTCTTTTGGGAGCCGGCTCCGTGAATGGGAAGCGGCTCCCGTAGACCCCTTTTTTGTGTGTGAACGCTTGGACGGGGATCCTGAGCCCAGATATCACCCCCCGCCAGAAGCAGGTTGCTGTAAAACAGCCGGTCCACCCGTCGTGCCTTAATGGTTTGAGGCGTGAAAATGGCACACCCGGACACCCTCTTCCTCATGATCAGTTTGTATAAGGCAGCGTGAAACACACCTCGTATGTGTCCCTGACGGGAATGGCAGCGAGGCACGAAGTACAGGATTTAAACTGCAACAAGTAAAAAACCTGTGCAGCAATCAACCCCATACACACATACATATATGAAAAAACACGCATGGGCGACACAACTAATGCGACAACGTAGCATACAGTTGACAATAACCATAATACGCACTGCAACATAACTAACAATTACGACTTTTAGCGTAAGATAGAAAATGCTAGCAGCGGAAACGCCCTACATGTAACAACATATAAATAAAAATTACTATAACCACCTGTAACATTGAAAAACCACACGGGAAACCAATGAACAGGGAGGCTAGCGAAGGGACCTGTCCGCCATCTTGACACGCACCCGGCAATCCGACCGCGACAGGTACCAAGTTACAACTAGAAATTATGAATGAAAAAGTTCAGAACAAGCCTCCAAATCGCCCATGCAGGGAAAAAAGAGAACCATACATACAGTTGCTGTTTCTGAAACACTCATAATTTTGCGCAGGGAAAAGAAACCTTCTTGAAATGGACCCACGTCGTGCCGGTAAACGACAGCATGGAAAGTGAGGTACAAGGCTACGGTCTAGAGTTACCTGCTCTTGGCTGTAGGGGGCCGGAGGGCCCTGTAAGGGTGGTCTCACAAGACAAAACATAGTTTTTGTTTTTTAATATTTTTATTCAAATATTGTTACAACTGTCGTAGGGAATTTAAATGGACATATAAATGCTTATAAGTACCCCAAGGAGGAATATATAAAAAAGAATTCTTCAAGTTCTCACTGGGGCTTCTTTTTAATCCTAAGGAATTATTTGTTTCTGGCAAACTTTTCTATATTCAGAGACTGAGCCTTAGTCTAAGCAAACAATGCTACCCATTCACCCCCAAACCATAAGGCGAAATGCAGCTAATCTTCAGTCGGAGCTTTAAAATAAATATAGTTCTTTTCTCAAATGGTACATTTCATCCATTGCCTTTAACAAAGTTTGTAAACACATCGGGAAGGATAGATGCCAAACCTACAAAAGCACAAGAGGCAAAAGCATTTGTTTAGAATGTTTATTCCATATTAACAAAACATACACTCAACAAAACAAAACATCTGATACATCATTTATTATCTGCCCACATTGTAGCCAGTTGGAGGCAACAGCAAGCAAGAACAATTTAAAAAATCAGGTTGAATTGCTAAATTCAATTTTAAACTTAAAATTTCAAGATAAAATATTGTTCCTTACAGAACAAAGATCTACGCCAGGTAGCAAGAAGCATAAGTTAAAATACCTTACGTGAGACAGGAAACCAAATAATTTTCTTTTCACAATCCTCTTTAGGGCATTAGATGTAAAATCAAGCATGTCTTTTGCAATTTGATAAAATCTACATTGTAGATAAAACCAAATCAGGATGTAAAAACAAATTTACATGAAGGAATCCTTATGAACATTTGTTTTTTAAACAAACAATTTTATTTTCAAATGGACAAAGAATTTTTATAAACAAGAGTTTCTAGTAACCTACTTTCTAACCACTTTTGACACAAAGAACAAAATAGTAAAGTTACACATCATTGTGAACAAGTTTAAGACTGAATTTTGATTAAATTAGTCTACTACATGTTGATGTTTACAAAAATACTATTGTCATATTCATTATCATAATCATACATTAGAATCTAATACATCTATCAGTTTCACCTTGTTGAACACAAAATAGTACTTGACACAACAAATGACAATGTTATTAAGATTTTTCCATTATTACAACCACACAGTAGTTCAAGTTTGGCTTTTATTCATTGCAGACTTGTCCCGAATAACAAAGAAGTTTTTGGCCAGTGAGTTGACCTTGGCGAGATGCGACGGCAGTGGCAGTGAGGCTAGGCCAGCCTTGCCCAGGTTCCCGGATGCCCTCCAGCACTGATGGCCCTTCGAACTTGATGCGGCAGCGAAACGGTCCATCCTTGTTGGCCATCATGGGCACAAGTTTAGTTCCCCGAAATTTTACATCCATCTGAAAAGTGAGTAAGTTTGGTTTTACGCTACTTTTCGCAATATTTTAGCAACATGACAGTGGGGTTCACCAGAAATTGGCTTCACACCTTGTATCCATGGGGAATCAAACCCGGGTCTTCGGTGAGACAAGCAAACACTTTAACCACTGGGCTACATCATGGCCCCTCCATCTGAAAAACCAAGCAGTAGCTGTTGATCTTTACAAGAGTGAGTGTGTGAGTGGGTGGGTTGGTGGGTGAGTTCCTGAGTCCCTGATGTTATCTTCTGGTCTCATCACAAGCACCAGGTACTAGGCACACATTCAGACTTGCAGAGTCAATAAGGTCACCCTCAAATACCCAGTAAATGTCCCAGCTTGGTAAAATATATACCATGGACCAATTCACCACTATTGCACTGTTTCAGAAGTGATGTCACAATCTCCATCAAAGAAGATGTCTTGCTCACCAAATCGAAAATATTCCCCTGAAGACTGACTGACTGACTGAGTTTGGTTTTATGCCCCTTTTAGCAATACTCCAGCAACATCACAGCGGGGGACACCAGAAATGGGCTTCACACATTGTACCCATGTGGGGATTCGAACACCCGGGTCTTCGGCATGAGGAGCCAACGCTTTAACCACTAGGCTACCCCACCGCCCCTATTCCCCTGAAGAAGACAATTTAGACAATTTCAGTCTCACACAAACAAACCCTAAAGTTGCAAGCAGCAGGAACTTGTCCCCAGTCCATCTCACCCGAGAGTATAAGATATGTTTAAACAAAAGAAAGGAGTGTACCTTGTACTCTAGCTTCTCCAGGGTTGGCTGGTCAGCTGTCCCGAACGTGTGGTCAAGCGACTCAGTCCGCTGTTTCTTCTCGTCTTCATTCTCATCTCGGGAGTCGCTTGTTAAATTCTTTTTCAGGTTCAGATGATGCTGAAACATTTGGACAAACATCACAGCAGGACAAACCAACAAAAGTCCAATTTCAGTGTGTACTGATATCGTCTGCTGACTCTGGGTTGAATATCTGTCTCTTGGCAGCTGTACACCAATCCATGGGCATAACATAAAAAATGTACAGCTAGAGTCAAGAGGTTGACCTTGGCTGAGTGTATGACTTTGATAGAAAATAGGCAAGAGTGAGCTTGATTTCATGCACTGTTTAGCAATATTCAAGCAATATCATAACAGATAACACCACCAGAAATGTGTTTCCACCCATTTTATGGAACTGAACTGAACCGTTATCGTTGGTGTGACAAGTGAATGCTTTAGTCCAATGTCACAAAATTGACATGACATTTGCTTATGTCAGTAAACGTACCTTTACGTTTTCTGTGAGATTTTCTTGTAAGCGGATTTTCCCTCTCCTCAATGCTCCTGTACTTTCCAAATGATCCCTGAAATATGTAAGAAACTATGCACAACTTTTCTTCATACATAGAGAATCTCACCCAAGTGTCTTCTGATATCAATTATATCAACACGAGTTGATAAAGTTACGAGTGTTGATATATTTGATATCAGAAGACACGAGGGTGAGATTCTATTTATCATCCAAAGTCACTCTTCATTAATTTTCAATGAAAAATGTACATCTCTGAACATGGTACTGCCATTAGACTTGCAGTGCAGCGATGTCATAGCATTGTGACGTCATCAAGTACATGACGTCATAGCATTGTCAGGGCATTGTACAAAATCTACTGTCAAAACGATATCACCTAGGAGATATCGTTTGATCTCACACAAGCGATATCTCCTGTGGAACACAGTTTTGGATGATAAAAAACATTTATGTCACTCCTCAAACATGTTCATTTGGAGACACTGAAACAAATACTTCTGCATTTCCCATAGTCCAAAACAGGTCAAACTGACCTTGGGATCCAGCAGAACAATGAGTGAGTCAGTGAGTTTGGTTATATGCTGCTTTTAGCAATATTCCAGTGATATCACGGCGAGGGACACAAGAAATGGGCTTCACACATTATACCCATGTGGGGAATCGAACCTGAGTCTTTGGCATGACGAGCGAAGGCTTTTACCACTAGGCTACCCCACTGCCCCCAACAGAACAATGACACTTGACAGGAATTGAGTTCGCTACTTTGAATACATCATAAGATTGTAAAATACATGTACTTAGATTTCTCATGAAAGTTTCATGATTTGACCTAAACAAAGAGGTCATCCAAATGTTTTTGCATGCACATGCTCTCCTGAATAAACTCATCACACTGAGTGACCTTGACCTTCAAGGTCATCCAATTATATGCCATGAAAATTCCCACAGGGCATATTGGAGGTATGTCAAGCATAGAGTCAATGATCATGTGTCGTAGCTCATAACAAACAAACAAGATTAGTGTTACATGGAAAAGGTATGGTACCATAATTAGCAAAATAATGACTGACTGACTGACTGACTGAGTTTGGTTTTACGCTGCTTTTAGCAATATTCCAGCAACTTCACTGCGGGGGACACCAGAAATGGGCTTCACACATTGTACCCATGTGTGGATTCGAACCCAGGTCTTCGGCGTGACGAGCCAACGCTTTAAGCACTAGGCTACCCCACCGCCCCAATAATGAATGAGGAATGAGTAGGTAGGTCTATGCTCATCCTGTTGATCACTGGATTGTGTGGTTCAGACTCAATTATTTGCAGACCGCCTCCATATAGCTGAGTGTGGCGTTAAACAACAAACAAACGAAAATCATATCGTACCCAGTGTCCTCAGACTGGACAGTGGTCAGGTCACCTTACCTGGCTGTGCTTGTTGAGAGCCAGTTCTACCAAGGATGAGACGTGACTTCCCACCAGCTGGAGACTGTGAACCTCGTCTGTCTTGAACACTGGTAGCAGGGCCTGCAGCATGTAAACCGGGGAGTGAGTTAATTATGTTTTTTAGGGGTGTCGCGATACGCGAATGTATCGATGCATCGATACATTTTTACTGACGATACGATACGCGATACATGCTTGCGTGTATCGATTCCTATTTTAAAACTTTATCGATTCAAATTTTTATGCTATATCCATCTCCTTCAAAGTCTTGATAGTAAAATTATACGAGACCGCTCCGATAAATAGATGTAGCTAGCTATACTTAAAAAAAATAGGTTGGAAACTAACAGCTTTTGTGATTGGCTAGACAATTTTGATGGACCAATCAGCGAGCTCGTACGTTGCCAGTAAGGTAATGCTATGAAAAGGCGCGAAAATTATGTATCGCGATACATATCGTATCGTGACCTTAAAATCGTGATACGTATCGTATCGTGAGATTGGTGTATCGTGACACCCCTAATGTCTTTACACTGCTGTAAGCAATATTCTATCAATATCACAGCAGGGGACACCAGAAATCGGCTTCATACGGGTCTTCAGCGTGGGGAGGAAATGTTTTAACCACTGGTCTACCCCACCGCCCCATGTAAAGGGGGGGAACAAGAATGTAAGCAGCAGCTGACTCAGAACTGGCACGAACCAAGGGAATCCGACTGTCTAATTAAAATGTTATCACATGTGCATCACTGTCATGAAACTACCAGCAGAGGTAGAGATATGTTGGTGAGAGGGAGGGAAAGTTTGTAAGTATATGCCTGTGTACCGCATTATATGATCGTTAACCATCAGTTGACCCATGAAGATCCGGGTTAGAATTGGTCTTCAGCAACCCATGCTGGTCGTGAAAGGCGACTGATGGGATCGGTTGGTCAAGCTCGCTGACTTAGTTGACACATGTCATCGTATCCAAATTGTGTAGATTGATGCTCATGCTGTTGATCACTGGATTGTCTGGTCCATTTGACTTGACTATTTACAGACCGCCACCATATAGTTGGAATATTGCTGAGTGCAGCATTAAACTGACTGACTGAGTTTGGTTTTACGCCACTTTTAGCAATATTCCAGCAACATCACGGCGGGGGACACCAGAAATGGGCTGCACACATTGTACCCATGTGGGGAATCGAACCTGGGTCTTCGGCGTGACAAGCCAACGCGTAACCATTAGTCTACCCCACCGCCCTGCAGCATTAAACAACAAACCAACAGCATCAGTTGCAATCAGCTGTCCAACCTCAAGTCTGAGATGTTACACAGCTGCAACACTCTAATCTCTGGATTACCTCAGACTGGACAGTGGTCAGGTCACCTTACCTGGCTGTGCTTGTTGAGAGCCAGTTCTACCAAGGAGGAGACATGACTTCCCATGAAACTAGTCAAACAACACTAGCCATGCAATTTGGAATTTCCTTGGTTCAGTGATTTGTGCTAGCGTGTGCACTAGTTCACACTTGGTCAGAAAACTGCAGCTCCAGGATGGTGTGGACCAGACAATCCAGGAATCAATACACAGAGCACTGATTCATGTTGTCAGGGTGCTTATCAAGACATGCAAATCAAGTCATCAAACACACTGACTGACTGAGTATGGTTTTACGCCTCTTTAGGCAATATTCCAGCAACATCACGGCGGGGGACACCAGAAATGGGCTTCACACATTTTACCCATGTGGGGATTCGAACCCGGGTCTTCGGCGTGACGACCCAACGCTTTAACCACTAGGCTACCCCACCGCCCCTCATCAAAGACAACCACCGAATCCACTTTGTCATCTTCTAAAACTGACCTAAGTTGCCGGACACCTAGTACAACATACAATCCCAAGAGGGGGGATGTTTAGTATCTGAAATGAAATGTTAGAGATGTTCTTAACTATACATGCTATAACAGAATTAGTTTCGTTCATTCAGACAGCCGAACACTTTTCCTTCCCTGCACTTGCGGTTTGCGTAACTGGTACTTTCTCTATTTCTGCATATAGGATACAGTATTCACATCAGCTAAAATCCTAATCTTATTACCTCAATAAAGTTGTCTTCATCTTTGGCCTTTATCCGGGAGAGGACGACATACTGTGTCTTGGGGTAGTGCACCATGTAGACAACGTCGTTGGGCTTGTACACTGTAGGGTGCTTCATGTCTACGATGTGAACTCGACTCCAGAGGGCACCACCAAACATGTTCACATTCACATGCTGTCAACAGGATTCATATGTTATTAGCCAGAAATAACAGCCACAATTAATACTTGCACTCTGTGGCCATTAACTGTATATATGAGAAAACAAGAGTGTCATAGACATGCTATCAAGATGTGACAACAGAAACTTGATCCTCCAATTATTAATCTATATTGATTTCAAAGGCATTATCTTCTCCTGTTTTGATGAACCAGTAACTACTCAGATTGTATTACCTTAATGCCTTCCATGAAACAATGACACATTTCTTCAGATAGAGGGATTTACAGGATGCGAATTTTGAAGACCCAAAAAAATAGCAGCCTGTAGAAGGGGATCAGCTTATCTACGGGTAACACTTTCATGAAACTTTTTCTGGTGACCAGTAAGGAAACAACATCATATCATTTCGTGTGAACAAACAAGAGAAACTGACTTTGTCAGTGAAGACGTCAAATTAGGGTGACAGCTTATCTAGATCGGTATCTGCGGTAATATACGGTAGGTTACATTAGAATAAACCTGTCATGTGAGCTGACCTTTAACATGGAAAGGTTTACATTTACACTGGTAAAAGTATACAAGAAAGTATAAAGGATAAAATTAGTTTTCCTCACATAAAGAAATATCCTCGATAATCTCCAGGGTATACGTTCCATAAATCTCCACTATACCCTGGCTACGTCTAAGGCTAAGCCTCATGGATTTATTACCTCCCTTGGTTGGCTTTTTATCCAATCAGGTGTCTACGCTGGGAACTTGAGCGTACCAATCACAACTCACTTTTGCTTCTTTTATCTAACCAATTAAACTTGGCAACATAATTGTTGAAAAGGCACTTTGAAAAAGGTAGAAAGAGTTCTTGCATATATTGTTTAACAGGGCTCCAGATAATTTTTCAACATCAGGAGTACGTACTCCTTATTTTTTCAATACAGGAGTACTGGAAAACCTTAAGAGTACATTTAGAGTACTGAATGGAATTTAATGGAGTATCAGTAATCGTGTGATTCATTTCATATATGCACCACAACATCGCTACTCTTGTGTAAACAGGTCAATAAACAATAAAACAATAATGTTTCAGATAAATACGTCTGTAAATGATTCTAAGACCGTACACCATTGCTGTGGTGCGTATCTGCTACGTTTTCTAAATTATTTCCTACCGTATCGTGCATATTTTTTTGACGTACATACGCCGATACGGCCCATATCTGGAGCCCTGGTTTAAGGTTTCAGACCTGTCAATTTGTCTGTATGATTTCCCCCAAAATCTGAGTCGCACTGCGAACAAACCTTCACCGCCGCAACTGCTATCATTGTTGACACTGGCAAGCTCGGTTGTAACAGCAGCTTGGCTGATCGGCTACTGTAAGAATGCGGAGCCACCAAAGGGAGGTAATTAATTATCGGGCCGAGTCATAGATGCATCCAGGGTACTAGTGGAGATTTATCGTAACGTATACCCTGGAGATTATCGAGGATGATAAAGAAATTGACATCCATAAATTCTTGCCGTTAAGATACTTATTATGAGAAGGTGTCGTGTTATGGAAAGGTAGGCATTTATATTTCAGTTCAATTTATATTTCAAAATCCATGGCACAATTTGATATGTCTTCCATAAACACATATCTTTTGTCATTTTACAACTCACCACTTCATCGAAATACAGTTTCATTTTGGACATTATCAGCTTCCTGAAAGTCTTTGGATTGGAGATGAAATGGTCCTTGTCTGAAAACCACAGAACCGAATACTTCAATCACAATGTTCCAGGTCATCATACAATCATCTGTCACACAAAATGATGCATACATATAGTGTGGTCTAGACTAGTGGTGGTCCGATTAATTGAAATAATCGAAGATTGGTCGCAGTGACTAAACGACCAAGCAATCGATCATAATTTCTCATAAACGAACATAACCAATTTTGGAACACTTGTTTTCATTAACAATATTGAATGGTTGAATTTGTCTGTTACATTTTGTAAACACTACAAGTTCTTTTAAAGTCATGATTGAATTTATCTTAAAGGCTCCAAGAAATTTATGTTCCTAACATACTAGTCACCCTTTAAAGATGTGAAATTTTGCCAAAAAGCCCCAAAAGAATTACATGTTTTTTGCCGTATTTTTATGTGCATTAACAAATTTCATAAATGACGCTAACCAATTATTTTTGATGATTGATCGGTTGTAATGAACCAATCATCAATTATGAGATTTTAACCAATTCCCAACACTAGTCTAGACGCAACCTTCATTGCAGCTGAAGACTATGCAGGCCGCCAACGCATCTGTTGATATCCTGGCTTCTGTGTTAATTGTAACAATGATTTGGAAATTTTACAAATAGTGTGCACACTTTGCATATAGCTAGGTCTTAAACAGTACCTTGACCTCGGAGTTCACAAACATTCCATTTTCTGCCCTCTGAATGGATCTGGCTGTCTGAAATTATATAAATGATACATAAACATAAAAAATCAAAGTTGTCAAGCCGCCTGCTTATCAGACCCAGGTGTGTATTTGTTGCTTAATCATGTTAATGCCAGCAATATTCCAACAATATGACAGCAGCATGTAAATAAACAAATATTGTCCAGTCAATCTAGTGATCGATATTGTGCACAACAACTGATGCCATCAGTATGAAGAACCGTAATCAACAAAGTCACCATTTGCTCTGAACAGTTCTAGATAAATCCCCACAACTATTTTCCCCTCATTGATTCATAAAGAAGGGATTCATCAAAGATTCAATACTAACTACCCTACAGCCTTGGAAGATACACTCTCCCTTTTGTCACAGACCTTTGTTAAAGCTCTTATTTTCTCAAAAAAGTGTGTATTTTAACATTGTATTCAAAACTAGAATGTGAAACGAAGCGCTTTTCAAACCACTTTACTTGTTCTGTTATCACACATATCAGTGACATACAAGTCACTTCTACAAAGACATGACATCCGTTACCTACTGGTTTTCCTAAACATTTAGCTGACTATAACACCGACTAAAGTCTTTTTTTCGTAGTTGTTTAAGGATCTTCAGCACTGATATTCTACTACTTGAACATTATTATCAATAGTTCCATATCACAACATACTTACAGATGAGATCAAGGTCTCCAGCACTGATATTCTACTACTTGAACGTTACTATCAATAGTTCCATATCACAACATACTTACAGATGAGATCAAGGTCTCCAGCACTGATATTCTACTACTTGAACGTTACTATCAATAGTTCCATATCACAACATACTTACAGATAAGATCAAGATCTCCAGCACTGATATTCTACTACTTGAACGTTACTATCAATAGTTCCATATCACAACATACTTACAGATGAGATCAAGGTCTCCAGCACTGATATTCTACTACTTGAACATTACTATCAATAGTTCCATATCACAACATACTTGCAGATGAGATCAAGATCTCCAGCACTGATATTCTACTACTTGAACGTTACTATCAATAGTTCAATATCACAACATACTTACAGATGAGATCAAGGTCTGTAGCACTGATATTCTAGTCTACTTAGACATTCCAGTGATCAATAGCATGAGCATCAATATCAATATCACAACATACTTACAGATAAGATCAAGATCTCCAGCACTGATATTCTACTACTTGAACGTTACTATCAATAGTTCGATATCACAACATACTTACAGATAAGATCAAGATCTCCAGCAGCCTCAATGTCAACATCTTCTTCCTACAAATTGAGAAAAAGCTGATAATGTTAATAGCTAATTATGCTTATGTTGGTATATATGAACGATTCATAGTCACTGAAGCATACATAAGCTTGTTTAGGTGTTTCAGTTTTTGTGAACACAAAATATAACGCTGTCCCTAGTAAGTGAATTCCTACACAAATATATAGGTGACAATACTGAATCATTCTTTTGCTTACAGAAATGTCCCAAATGTGGTAAGAATGACCTACCAAACATTGGAAGATGACTAACATAACAGGGATAATGTGTTTAACAATAACATTCAGACAGGTACGGTCACAGTATGATATGATATTTTATAGCTAAAACACATGGAATTATCATGAAACGGCCCTCCTATTATCAGAATTTGCAGGCCACTGCAAATGATATTGGTTCGCTCAACCTTAACGACGGGCCACTATCAGTTCTGTTGTCAAGTGATGTCATAGTGGGTGCGTCGGTTCATTCGACATTGGCTTTGGACTGGCAGATATTCTGGGTCAAACAAGTCAAAGCAACCCGAATTCCCGCTTTACATAGCGGTAATATTGGCTTTCTTGTTGGTGCTAGCTTTAACAATTGCACTATTAACGTTGTTGTTGGACCAAAACCGAACACTGACATGGTTTGGTATGTTGCAGGCTATGGTCTTGTCAAAGGCCAAGGTCGAATATCGTCACTTTCTGTTGTGACGTCACTTGAATTGTTCGATGACGTAATTGCATTCGGGCAGTCAACCCCGTCAGAAGTTGGTTTTGAGTAAACTTACAGTCAAATTCCTTCATTGTTTCCTTTTTCTTTTCAACACAAATTCCATGTATTTTAGCAATAATAACGGTAATGCTATTTTTGAGGGCATTATCATTTGCAGAAGCCCTTGGTCTTTTCAACTGCCCTCCTTCATTTTGGAAGTTAATGGAAGACCAGAGGCTTCTGCAAATGATAATGCCCTCAAAAATAGCATTACCCTTATAATATGCTCCAGATACTATGGGTGCAATTCAATCGGATATGATACAGTATTTCAGACTTTCCTCATTTGGTAAACAATCGTTCTTGTATACAGCCCTATGGAATTCACTGCCACTCCACATCAAATAATCTGATTCTCTGGCAACTTCAAATCACAACAAAAGACTTTCTCCTCTGTATATAACTGACTCTCTCCATCTTTCCCTGTGCTTTGAGCATGCACTAGTGTGTGGATTATAGCACATAACAAATGGCCACTATTTATTATTATTATTTATGAAATACACAATGCCATTTTAGAAAATGGTGACTGTCTGACTGAGTTTTGGTTTAACGCCGCTTTTAGCAATATTCCAGCAACATCACGGCGGATTTGGGACACTTTCAGAAATGGGCCTAACACATTTTACCCATTATGGGCTTGATTCACCCCGGTTCAATTCTTCAATGATAGAAAGTGGTAAAATCAAATGTAACATCGGCTATTTTTATTATGAAATCCACAACTTTCCGATGTCTACTAACAACAATTCTCATTGATAATTAGCTAGTACTCACATACTCATTTCGGTTGATTTCCAAAACTGCTCGAGTTGGAAGTCAATATTACGTTCTGGCAGTGTGGAAAAAACCCAAATAGTATTCAAATATCGAATCAAAATAGTGATAATGATTATCCAAAACCGAAACTAAGGTGTCAGATTCGATTTTCGATGAATCAAACCCGAATCGTTGCAGCCCTATTTCATAAGTTAATGTTGTTTCTTTTTGCAGATAAATCATGATCCTGAAACATAATAATAATAATGAGGGTACTTATACCATGCAAAACTCCACACCACAATGGGGCATGCTTAAAGCGTGCACAAACAGCACAACAATATTACCCCAGATAACCCAAGATGCAGGTGCTGGAACAGGTACCCATTTTCTGCTGGGTGAACAATAAGTGGTTACCCCAGATAACCCTGTTAAGAATGCTGGAAGGTTATAGTCTTTAAAGATATGACTTATCCCACCAGGTACCCATTTTCTGCTGGGTGAACAGAGGCAATTTTGAACAAACTCCCTTGCCTAAGGTGAGACCACATGTATCACAATGATCACATGAGTCCTAGTAAATGAAGTGAAGTCCTATTTTCCTTGTAAATTTCAGTGAATGAAGAAGGAACATTGTAGGAGACAAACCAATTGGCTGAGGGCACTGAGAACGTGATCTTAGTCATGCTATTAATAGCAAACCAGGATATACTAGAGGATCATTGTAATCTGGTTGTGGGACAGTTCTGTTACTATTCACCTGTCCTTACACCAATACAATTTGCTTTGCAACGTATCGTATATATATTTGAAAAATGGGTTGTAAATCACTGGTTCAGTGTATTATTACATCCTACAATGTTTAACTGTTACGAGCTGAAGGAAAAGGAAGCCATGTCTAGTCTGTAAGTGTAGCCTCATTCATGCAGATGAACATCGTAACATAGAGAACAGTACAAAATCACTAAATGTACGTTTTCTGACAAGGGTGTTTGATAATGACAAATGGTGACAGGCACAAAGGAATGTGTAGAAGTGTTTCATTATGTTGATTGGAAAGGGATACCAAACCCTGAGTATCTTGATGGGATGTCAGCAAGGGCTTCCCTACCCTGATTGTCATAAAAGTGGGATGGGACTGGGGATCCAAGGGCTAATGATAGTCTCAGTTGGGGGGTAATCTGCTCGAACCCTAACACCACTAAAACTTAGCCATCTATAAGAGTGAGTGAGTTCAGTTTTACGCCGCTTTTAGCAATATTCCAGCAATATCATGGCGGGGGACACCAGAAATGGGCTTCACACATAGAACCCATGTGGGGAATCGAACCCGGGTGTTCGGCGTGACAAGCGAACGCTTTAACCACTAGGCTACCCCATCGCCCTCCATCCCTAAGAAGCATGCAATCAGTAAAGAGAGTGTCACAGTTGACAGTCTGAGCATGCGCCATGGTAAACTGCATTGTTGTCATCTTTTCATGTTTAGGTAAACTAATTTGATCTTAAGTAAAAAACAACTGATCAGCTTTGTATATCAGAAACCACAGACCCAGGGTGAATGTTTACTATACACCTTGTGTATTACGTCACTGACTGCGGTTATGCATCCTGGAGACATCCCTAGAACTGGAGAATAATGTAATGATTGAAAGACGTGATTGCTTTCATTTCGGGGCAAGACTATAAGAATTCTTGAATCACTCTGCAGTTAGAATCTAATACATGCAGATTAAAAACAAAGAAAACGATTAGTCACTGTCTGTGTTCCAGAAAATGGGCGTGAAGAGTATCGAACGCACTTGACAACTTTCGTACACATCCTCTGCAATCCGAATTTTTGGTTTCTTGAGATTCAGCTGCTGCAAAGATCCGTCAGAGAGAAAATTCCACTTCCTACAAGTGTCAATAATGTCATTTTTGATACAACGACAAATAACTCGAAAAATTATCTGTTTATCCATTAGTATGGCGAGTCCAGTTATCTAGGAATTAGCTTAAACATGATAGATGCGCAAGTGTTTCGTACATATAAATCGTTGAAATCGGCGCCGCAATATTTACAACAAAAACTGATGACGTACGTGGGCAAGCACCTATCCGGATATGGAATGACGTTTTGCGCCAACTACACAGGAAGTGCTTGTCTGCTATTTATGTAAGAGCGTGCATGTCTCTATTTTGTCCGCGATAATAACTCATATGTGTTTAATAGGGGTCATTATGTTTCATCTGTACCATAATTCTAAAATGCTGCAAAACAACTTTGCAGCAGTGCAGGGAATATTGGCTTTAAGAGAATAATGGCGTATAACTAACTAACGACCAAGGCATATTCAGGTTTCGTCATTTGACTCTGGATGCAAGAGTTTTCTTACAAAAAGAATATTCTAATTTCTATCAGACACCAATTCAACACTTTTTCTTTGGCAATATTTCCCGATGGCAACAATTCAGTCACGAACCTAATATCTATTTTGTCAGGCTTCAGTTCAGTTTGTTGCTGTTAACAACACACTCAGCCAGTGTTCGAATTAAAATGAATAAAATTGCCATAGGGACCCACACACTATAAAACCTGAAGCCCCTGACTAAATGCTTAAATTCTTCATGTAGACAAAAGCAACTTACTGTCACATATATTTACTGCATGCCATAGAACCCAAAGGAATTTGTACATGCGGGCTCAATGCAAGATCTAGGTGCTTATTTCAAACATGACAGCCTGTAAATAATCAAGCCTAGGCCAAACAGTCCAGTGTTCATTATCCCATACCAACAACAACCAATCGAGTCATCAATACTCACCAACCTATTGATTCTCATAGTTTTCTTGACCGCCTCCGTGGTGTAGTGGTTAGAGCGTCCGCCAGGAGGGTATTCATGCTTCACTGTGGCATGGTATCTCAGTGGGCTAGCACTATAAAACCAGCTTAAGTCTGGGCTAGTACAAGCAGCCGCACATATACATACACACGCATGCACGTCGTCATATGAGCGAAATATTCTCAAGCACGACGTAAAACCCAATTTCACCTCACCTCATAGTTTTCTTAGGACCTATTCAAAGCAGGAGTACTCATTACAAATTAACTAAATGCCCAATTTACAAACTTTTGGAATAAATAATTTAATTAAAAAGTTGCCGGTTTAGTTAAGTAAACTTTTAGATGAACTAGTATTTTCCAGTTGACAGGTCCATCAAGTTTGACAGTGATGCTATGGAGCAGATTTAATTGGCCATTATGTGGCCTTATATACCTAGTTTCTAACAAGTGATATCCCCTAATTTGAATAACAATTTTCATTTCAGGTGGAACCAGTAATTCTTACAATGCATCCTGATCTTTCCGCTCATCTTCATTCTGCTGAATGTAATGAAATTATTAATGCATTCCAGCAGTGTCATGTCGATGTAAGTAGGATTATTTTTTAATTGAATAGTTTTGATTCATGGTTCACCCATTTCTGTACATATCCTACATCATATAGTTACTAGCCTGCTAGATCAGGACTACTAAGAGGACTATAAAGACTAGTCATTTTCTCCAAGAATTGAGTCCAATGTACACCTCTCATCTCATGGGCTTTGGACTAGTTTGATTTAGCCCATGTCTTAGATTGTAACATTCCACTGTACACCATACTGTGCCATGATAACAGTATCCTGTAAGTCATGTAGTGATACAAAGCATGTACATGGCTGACAAATACAATTGAACAGAAAATTTCATAATTCTGCTTTTTCTAGTTATATAAGAAATAGGTCTAAAACCACAGTTTATGTATTGATTCAAATCAGCTAAGTTTGTTCCGATTGGGTGACTATTCATTTTGTTTTATGACTGATATGTTATCTTAAACTATCAATTTGAGAGTTTTCAGACATTGTATTGTTTATTGTATCACAACCTGTCAAGATGTTACAGCCCAACACCTGTCTAAGTGCACTTTGATACGGAGTAATATTAAGAAATTGTAATTTTGTTTGTATTTGGATTTATCTTTATCTGTCACAGTGAACAGTGTGATGCTGTAACCGTGATGTGTGATGTAAAGCTAAACCTTTAAAGGCTTGATTAGTTTTCTACCTAAAGCTGGATTAGAAATGTAATTCATACTTCAGTGCCTCTCACATATGTAATTAAAATACAAGGATTTTATAAAAGCAATGTTTGAGCATATGTGTATTTCGTCCGTAAAGACTTTTCTTTCAATTCAGATTAACAGCCCACTCTTTACATGGGAACTTGCTCAATATATTTACATAACAAGTAAAATATCTGCGTGTCACTCCAAAAACCTGGGTTTATTTCCCACATGAGTACAATGTGTAAAGCCCATTTCTGGTGCCCTCTGCTGTGATCATTGCTGGAATATTGCTAAAACTTAAACGCTGTGTAAAACCAGATCACTCACTAACTAACACAACCTCATGAACAAAGAGTTTGTGTTTAGTTTTGTAGGTAAACATGCTGTGATTTAAGTCGATAGAGCTATGATACCTATTGATTTATCTGCACTTAATTAACTTGGAAACTCATGGTGCATGTTTGGTACCATTTCATCAAGCTTAGTTGAATCTGCATATAGCTCGAGCTGCATCAGTACCTTTATCTCCAAAATGAATAAAATTCTGAAGTAGTGGCAACAGCATGACAATGATTTTAAATCAAACTTAAATTATATGACAATGCTGGGGCTAACTTTCTCTGCAAACTGTTTTTCAGCATCCAGTTCGTAAATTCATGGGACACTGCAATGATCTGGATAGAGCACTGACCAGGTGCTTAAAGGCAGAGGTAAGATGCCGCAATAAATCTAATCACAAGCAGAATTATTTATTTTGGCAACAGCATATACACACATACAGTAGTATTTAGAGTAGTAAGATTCAAGATTATCTTCAGTCTCCATTAGGACCAGCAAGGCAAACACTTATCTGACTAGGCCACTGCTTATGTCACTTAGTGGCTTCGGTCTCATAGGAAGAAACTATATTTTGATAGGAAAGCTAGTCTAACCCGAGTTTTACAATGCGCTTGCTGTAGGGGACTTTGTTTAACCTTGATGATAACTAAACACATGACTATACTCCGAGGTTGAGAACATTGTAGGTAACAGATTGCTTAATTCCCATTTTATAATCACCTACAAATTAATAAGATCTTTGATTTCCTATTGTTTGGAAACTGACAGTGTCATTTCGGAACTAACTGTTTCATTTGCAAGTGTTACTAATGATTTGGTTTATATTTAATTGTACATTTAATTTCAGAGGAAAAAGAAACAAGAAGCAAACTTTGCTAAATCAAGAGGTTTCCAGAGGCTCTCTCAACAGAAGACGGAACAATCTGAGTAGAATCAGGGAAACTACTCTCTTATGGACGTGTATGTTCTGTAACTCACCAGTCTGAAATGTGAAGGGGTGTTCAGGAGGTGTATGATATAGTGCATGTCCTACATTCACAGACTGGTGGGTTGTGTTATACATGGGAGTACTTTTTAAATGTGAGAAGAGACATGAGGTGCCACATTTGCTGTGCAGAGTTGTGTCCCTTAGTCATGCTAGGATCAGGTAGTCATCCAGATTTCCTCACACTGCACTGAATCACCCATGACCAAAGCCATTACTAGGATGTGTTAGGTGGGTTATGCCCATTGATTCAATTATATTTCTAATTGTTATTAACCAGGTTGTGTGCGTGTGGAGTCATGAACATATACCTCACGTTGGCCTTTCCTCGGATATTTTCCCCACTTTTTTGCAGATATTCAAAATCACTGGTCAGTGTTTAACTGAACCAAATCACTTGATCTATAAGACTATATGATCATGTGTATGATGTAGTTTGTTGCAGTCGTGAGGGAACCTTAATAACCATGAACTTATCTTGTAGAAAAATGTAAAGATGATTTAAGGTGCGTCTCTGTACATTGTAACCATTTACATGTTTAACCATAAGACTTGTAAGGAGGACATGCTTCATGTCACATGATCAATGAATGAAAACCAAGATGTACACCTAGTCTCAAATAATGAAAATAGTGCTTCTTGTCCAGCATCCCAAATCATGATAATAGAAACACTCTTCCTGAAGACAATGCATCTTCTGATCCAGACTTCCTTGAATGATACAGTCTAGTTGGATAGAGAAAACGCATGTGTGTGTGTGTGTGCTTGTGTGCATGCATGTATGTGTACAACAGTGATAGAGAGCCACTGTTACATTTCATTCAAGTATCTATTCAGAAGATCTTTGTGTTTTCGTTTGCTGGATGTAGAGTGAAGAGTGCTTGTTATGCTCACAACAGTCTGTCTGCTCTCCTCAAGTTTGCTGGATGTAGAGTGAAGAGTGCTTGTTCCGCTCACAACAGTCTGTCTGCTCTCCTCAAGTATGCGTGGATTCAGGGCTAGAATAGGTCTCCAGCAACCAAGGCTTGGCCAGCTGGTTGACATCAGTCTGATTGCCAGGCTGATGACTGGCTTCATTTACTGTCATTGTATATGGGGCATTGTTCATAATATCAATCACTGGATTGTCAGGTTCAGACTAGACTACATGCAGGCTGCTGTCATAATGCTGGGGTTGAACACAACATTCTTTAGCTTGGCTTTACTGAATGTACATTTCTTGTATAATTAAAGTATATCTGCCACAGTGAATGTCTTTAGGGATAATCTATTCAACTATATGAATGTTTTTGATAATATATACAGTTTGATCATTAAAAGGCATTGTCACATTGAGATTGTATTAGTTTTCTGTTTGACTGGGAAAAAAATATTTCCTTTATTAAAGCAGTCTAAGTGAACTTAGGGTCAGTATTATTCGTTACACTGCTATACTGAGTCTAACAAAACCTAGTGGAAGGTCGCGTCAGCTAACCTTTTGGACTGACCAGTCAGAACACAGCTTACCAAATCGCGAAAAGTTAGCATTCGCACATTCCGTTTGATCCATTACCTATAAAACTCGAACGATTCCGAATGCTATTTTCCGCACGATCGCTTTGGAGTGATACACGCAATGAGTAAACAGCCGCTGAAAATAGCGTTTTTGTCAATATTCAAGGATGCCATCTTGCGAAAATATCAGCAAATAGTAACCATGTCATTAGAAACCTATAAGCGTATATACTGATGGTCAAATATCTGTGTTTTATGTGGATTTTCGTTTGATGATAGACCAGGGAAGAGAAAATCCCAAAAAACGTTTTGTAAGTCCCGCCGAACCCTAACAAGTAGTCGTTGTCTGATTGGTGAAATCCATTCGGCCGTCTCGCGTTTGATTGGTCGCTCAAATGTTGGCTGGCGCGACCTTCTACTAGGTCTAGTTAAACTCAGTATAGCAGTGTAACGAATAATACCGAGTCTAAGGTTACTAAAGTACTGTCGGAAATTCTAGAAAAATGCTTTTTGACTTATATTTAAAATTCAGAGGTATTACAGTTACTTAAATAACAAATATCACTTCAAGAAACATCTACCTAATGTAGACCGAGGGAATAAATTTTGAGACATGCTCTAAAATGTGTTTTTACTGATGAAACTACCAAAAACTTAGAAAAATAAGGGGTAGTGGGACGTTATTTGATACAAACATCAACTGCCTGTGTTATGTCATCAGCATCCACGGTATCGACAGGTGAAATTGACACCTGAGCACACGCTCGGGCGAGGGGTCATCTCAATAGATGTTTTCTGCAAAATGTTGACTGTGTACGTATAGTATACGTATTGGTTATGTAAGGGATCATTTGTGTATGTGTGTTTGTTTTGAAATAAACATACGAATTACTGTACATTGGAAAGAATCCTATCACATGTGTTTTCTTATCGATTGATTGTAGAAATGTGCAACGTTTTAATAAATGTTTTACATGTCAACAGTATATTTCATTGCAAAAATATGGATGTAATTCGGTCAGTTTAATCTAGTTGTGAATATTGGCCAAAGATTTAACGAAGTCACTGGTGTAGCTTCTTTAGAATATATATATTCTTCTTCTCATAAAGTTTGAAGAGCGCCCGTCTAAGCACTCCCTTGTCAAAGTTGTCAAGGATGGTTTTACGTCCCGGTTTTGCTTTTGAGACGGTCCCTGTCTTGTCTGATTTGTTCACAATATTTTAAACTTGTTGGTAAGACATACCAACAGCTCTACAAGTTCTGTAATAAACCCTTTCTAAACTAATGAAAGGTTTAGAAAAAACTTATAAACCTTTGCAACAATCGACTGCAAATCGTTGGCCATAGTGGACGCTGTGATAAAGATGTGCATGCATGACGGGAAACTTATTTATCAAGAATTAACATTTATATTAATATTTCTTCAATAAAGAAACGATAATTAAGTAAAGTAACACAAACATTCAACATTTATTTGTTTAGAAAATACGTTAATTCATATTTTTACACCACCTGTATTATTAGCATAAATGTAAAGACTATTTCAGATTTCTGTTGTTGAACTCAGAAAAAATCTGAAGTTGCTGTTTTGGTACCAAATTCTCTCCTGTAAACTGCCCTTTAAATGCATGGGAATGTTAAATCGATTGAAATAAAAATTAGGTACACTATAGGCGAGTTGATATATTGACAACATAGTACATTTATCACCTTTATAAAGATATTAAGGCTAAAAAGCATTTTTCTAGCATTTCCGACAGTACTTTTAAGACTGATTATTAAAGCCACCGGAACCTTAAGAATAGGGGTAATATATACATCTTTATTATCCACATGGTGAAACATAAGCAGTGTCATATATATCATATGTGCACATGTGCATATATCACTTTTGCATAGCAACCATTGTTCCTGTATTTCGTTGTCTGTGACGTCATTCAACAATTGAACGTGACGTCATTGAACAGGGCAGTCACACTTGCTAACCGTGTTTTACTGCCCAATTTGACAAATGTACATGAATAAAATGGATAATAAAGAAATTATTACACCCACAAGTGTGCCACACGACTTTTACGAAACTCGTGCAAAATGTGTGTATTTCACACTCGTTTCGTGTAAGTCGTGTGACACACTTGCTCGTGTAATGATCTCTATATATGCATCTTTTGGATAAAAGACATTTTCACATTGAGATGTATTTGTTTTCTGTTTCACTGGAATTGCTTTTATTGCACTCTTAATATCTAAGTCTAGTGGACTTCTATACCTATTTCAACACACAAAATGTTTCATGCATATTTTGTTTCCTGAAGTCTGTGATGCATTTATTGCAGATTTTGAGTTTTTTGGGGGTACCAAGATAATAAGTCAAACAAAATGGGGATCGTAAGGCTGGAACATAGCAAAACCAATTGGCTTGAGGTTGACAGATAATATACACGAAGAACTTAGTTAAGGGCCCCCTGACACATCTCACGATTGAATGAGCCCTGATCTTAACCCTTTCGAGAATACCTGTTACATGGTTGGTCCTCGTGTGCAACAAAGGGATCCTGTACAGAACCTGGCCCAATTGGAAGCTGCTTTACACGACGAATAGCTTAGAGGTGGCCCGTCAGATGATCAGGGGGCTGGCACTGGCAAGGGGGTATGAGGAGGAGAGTGCTGGCTGCCATACCTTGAATCGTGTAAGACACGCAAAATGACTTTTTGAATGTTCACATTAAACATTCCAGGGCCATACTTGTACAGACATGGTTTTGCATGAAAATCAGTGTGTGTTTTTTAAATCATTTTTTATCATCATAAAATCAACACGGATTCCAACCATTTTGTCGTTTTTTATGAGTCAAAGGATCATACTGGCCAGAAAACACTCATCTTTTCCCATCGTGGTCACCACGAGAAGTTTTATGAACGTGTTGAAAACCTATCATTGCAAAAGTACAGCGGGTGGTTAATCAAGTACTTCGTGTATATGTTGAAAAATAAAACACAAGCATTATCACTAAGGTGACATAATCCCCCGCCGCAAATTATCAAATCAAACTTAAAAAGTAATGAAAGTTTAAGATGAAGTTAAATGTGACCAGTCAACCTCTCTTGATATCTTGCTTCTTAGTTGTTCAAACACACAAATATTTTCAAGACTGACTTTGACCATGGCATGAATGTCATAGTGTATGAAATATGCAAATATGGTACTAAAGAAAATGCTTATTGAAAAACATTCAACTCTATGAAGAAAATCCAGTGAATTCAGGCTAACATGCTGAAATCTTCAAAGTGTCGCCGTGACCTTGAACATTATGTGAAGGTCACCAAAATCAACTGGGCCCTGCACCTTCCCTGGATGAAGCTGGGCGTCAAATATGAAGAAAATCCAGCGAATGGTTCTTGAGGTATCTCGCTGACAAGCATAATATGCAGGTTAATAGGCTGTAATCTTCATAGTGTCACCATGACTTTGAAAATTAAGTGAAGGTCACCAAAATCGACTGGGCCCTGCGCCTTCCCTAGATAGAGCTTGATGTCAAATATGAAGAAATCCAGTGAACGGTTCTTAAGATTGCTTAACATGCAGGTTAACATGCTGAAATCTTCACAATGTCGCCATGACCTTGAAAATTATGTGAAGGTCACCAAAATCGACTGGACCCTGCGCCTTCCCTAGATAAAGCTTGGTGTTGAATGTGAAGAAAATCTAGTGAACGGTTCTTGAGATATCTCGCCGACAAGAGTAAAACGCTAAGTCCCCTTGTGACCTTGAAATGAAGGTCAAGGTCACCAAACCTGACTGGGACCTTTTTTTATACCGTGATGAACCTAGGTACCAAATATGAAAGAATCTAGTCAACGGTTCTTAAGATATTCAAATTCGTACGTACGGACGGACGGAGCCTAATACTATATCCCCAGCTTCGCGCTAAACGCTCGGCGGGGGATGAAAACAACTGCATTTGCATCACTTTCTAGGTAAGGTCCCACTACTTTTTGATCGCCCCTCGTAAGCATAGTTCGAGATACTACTAAACGTTAAAATGTCCAACAACAAAACGTATCTCGGTGTTTGTATTATCTGCAAATTCTAATGTAGAAGGATATTTTTCTTATATCTTTTGACTGTTCAGGGCAAGTTTGTGTTTGCATTTGTCGTTAGGGACTTCAGTATATGTCCCAAGAAAATTGACAATCGACTCATCCGTTCGATGTACGACTGGTCAAACGACGCTAATCGCTGCCATCATGGCCATATGGAGGCAGATATCCCTGTTACACCACCACCCACAATCACAGGCCCTCGTGTCTTTGCGAGGATTAAAGATTTAAAACATATTGTTTTTGACATGACCCCCGACTCAAAATGCTCACAGTACAATTCACCGTGATGTATTGTTCCGTCAAGCATTTCGAGTCAGGGGGTCATCTCATTTATTTACATACTTTTTAAAAATCTTTAATCCTCGCAAAGACACGAGGGCCTGTGCCCACAATGGCACGATTGCTGGTGCAGGCAAACCAATGAATGATACCTAGCTCTGCCTTCAGAATACCGTAGATACTCCAGGAGACTTGAGCTTGGTGTGACTGTAAGGATTCTGTTTAGTACCTGTTGACACCTAGGGCACGGGTGACAATAGCCTAAGGCGTCCAAATACGCTGTGCACAGTTAGAATCCCATATTCCGCCTCGTTTGTTAAAAAAAGTCAAAGACCTGCATTTCTTCGGGCTCATCGACCTAACCAGTGTTAGTTTCGGGCTCGCTTTGCCTGAAAGTTACTAGCCCACAAAATAATTCATAGTCCGAAATTTGAATGTAGACACTGGTTTCATCATTAAGCTGCTAATATTATTTATCAGGCCATATTCTTGCATGAATTAAAAGTGTATTTTAACTTAACAAGTCGGAGACAGTGATATATGTACCAACTGACCCCATGAAAATTCACTATAGCCAGTCGGGTCAGTGACTATGGAGATTTACTGGCCCCATATGATTTTTAAAATGGACCCAACATATTGTGATAAAACTAAGGTACTAATCAAAGCTGTTTCAACATCACAGTCAATCACACTCAATACACATTGGTCGGAGAAGTACAACTAGACTAATGCTTAGTTTCTGAATATACGTAATTTGGGGGGCGGTGGGGTAGCCTAATGGTTAAAGCGTTAGCTCGTCACGTCGAAGACCCTGGTTCGAATCCCCACATGGGTACAATGTGTGAAGCCCATTTCTGGTGTCCCCCGCCGTGATGTTGCTGGAATATTGCTAAAACCACAAACTCAGTCAGTCAGTCAGTACATGATTTTGACAGAAACAAACAATTCCTTTGAAATTGAAAAGAAGCCCCAGTATGATAGGAGATTCAGAATCTTGGGCTCCAGCATTGCAGAAAGGGCTGGGCTAATGGAAAATAATATGGTTCAGGGACTGTTAGACAGGCTAAGGTGCAACAACTGGAGCCCTAAGCATACATCCTTCTGGGGAATAATGCATACATATTGTATTTCTTTCCTTTGTCGGCCGATATGGCTGAAATATTGCCGATGTGACTTTAAATCTTAACTCACCCCTTTGTCGGCAGGTACTGAAGAAAGATAGAATTACTCTTATTGAGAGACTGCTGCAAATTTGCCCTAACAATGTAAAACAAGAACTGTCTGGTTGCTCACTCTGGGTACATAGATACATCTGCTAAATACAGCTGTCGTGGCTCACTCTGGGTACATAGATACATCTGCTGAATAGAGCTGTCGTTGCTCGCTCTGGGTACATAGATACATCTGCTGAATAGAGCTGTCGTTGCTCGCTCTGGGTACATAGATACATCTGCTGAATAGAGCTGTCGTTGCTCACTCTGGGTACATAGATACATCTGCTGAATAAAGCTGTCGTGGCTCACTCTGGGTACATAGATACATCTGAATACAGCTGTCGTTGCTCACTCTGGGTACATAGATACATCTGCTGAATACAGCTGTCGTAGCTCACTCTGGGTACATAGATGCATCTGCTGAATACAGCTGTCGTGGCTCACTCTGGGTACATACATACATCTGCTGAATACAGCTGTCGTGGCTCACTCTGGGTACATAGATGCATCTGCTGAATACAGCTGTCGTTGCTCACTCTGGGTACATACATACATCTGCTGAATACAGCTGTCGTGGCTCACTCTGGGTACATAGATGCATCTGCTGAATACAGCTGTCGTGGCTCACTCTGGGTACATAGATACATCTGAATACAGCTGTCGTTGCTGATAATCATAAATTTTATTATATATTTTTCTCATCTGGATTTATTATTTGGATTAACATAAATAATAGTAAAATAACATACATCACACTGTGCATTCGAAAGATGTGTATTGATCATCGATTTCTGTTTAATATCTATCAGCACATGATTATATGATCGTTGTTAAATCGTTGTATTTTCAGATACATATCATATTCAAGCACTAACAAAAACGGATACTCATGTACCTGACCAATGGCATGCTTTGACCAAGTGGTGCATTGATGAAGACCTCGTTCAGTGAGATCCAGCCTCGCTTGGTCTGCATGACCTGGAAGTCCTGATTCAACGCCAACAGGGCTCCGCCAGCAAATGCGTGACCTTCAGGGAAACATGGAAGACATCATGCGCGCATACTTGGAAAATTTCAGCGATTAAAACAGAACAAGATAGTAATGCAACATCTATTTTGAGGGTCGACTACTTATTTTTCATGGAATATTGGGTGTCAATTTCAGTGTTACACAGTCACGTACAGACATAATCAAATATAGGCTATGTAATGCAGAGTTTCCATTAATGCAATACTCTAGAAACGAAAAAACCCCCACTAAACAGTACACTGGCCTAAATATTGCAGTGCAATCTTTACACTGATTAATATGTTACTCCCAAGCACGGGTATTATGGATGTGTGACCCGTGAAGATCCAGATTAGAAGTGGTCTTCAGCAACGCATGTGTTGGACTGGTCAGGTTCGCTAACTCTGCAGATGCATGTCATCGTATCCCCATTTCGTAGAAAAATTGCTCGGTAAGGCATTGAATAAAACATTACGAACATGTCTGGTTACAATGATTAAACAATCGAGAAAAACGCACGAACAGTACTTACATGAAGTTAGATGCAGCACGGATAGTGATGAAATATTTCTTTATTTAACGCCGCACTCCAGGTCTGTAAATAATCATCTAGTTTGGACCAGACACTCCAGTGATCATCAATATGAACATCGATCTACGTAAGTGTTATACGATGACTTGTGTCAACCAATTAAGTCAGCGGGCCTGACCGTTCAATGCCGTTAGTCGCCCCTTACGACAAGCATGGGTTACTGAAGACCAATTCTAACCCTAATCTTCACGGTCACATTACGTTGAAAATAGGTGGAATATTGAAGAAGAACACTGAAGTAAGTGCTTACCATTAATAGCTGCGACAGTGACCACTGGGAACGTCAACAGACAGCTCTACACAGCTCACCGAACACGTAGCGCTCCTTGCTGTGACTTCTGCAGAAGTCCAAGTTCAGGCCATTGCTGTGAAAACTTCCCTTCTGCAGTAGTTATCAGGGGCCCGACATTCCGGGATTCCGGTTGGGAGGTGAGGTGAGGTACCTCTGTGGTTAAACAATACAATTTATATTTACATTATTCATGGATACATTTATGGTTACCCTGGAGCATCTTTACATATCCGTGACGATTCCGGTTGGGAAGTGAGGTAGATACCCCTAAACATGGTTAAGCGGTCGCTCGTCAGTTTGAGGTGTTTAAGCCAAATTAAGACCTATTTTTGATGAGGTCTGATTCCGCACATGCATGGGTACAATGTGTGAAGCCCATTTGTGGTAATTGTTCACCCTGGAGTTAAAGTGATTCCCCGGGAATGAATAGAACCAGGTGTTCAGGTAATTGTAGAATATATGTATGTTGCCAGGTGTTCAGGTAGAACATACACCTTTATTAAAATCCACTTTATTTTTTCACAGTGGTGATTTGTCGTTTTGTAATATCAGTAATTTCGACTTAGTTTCTTTTTCCCGTTAGTTTAGTTTCGTAAAAATACGAACGTCAAAATGAACAATACAATACTCCAAAATACTTCATTTCATTAAAAAGCCTCGATAACTGTCCACTCTTGAAAAGGATCATCTGCAATACATACTTATGACTAAATCGTGTTTTGCGAGGCATTACTTCTGGAGATTTACCTGAGGTTACGCTGTCTGGCGTTCTGCACTTAAAACAAATACTGATCGGCTTTGAGTTGGGTATCTATGTTAAACTAGGGTAAAGTATCTCATTGTAGTGGCCTGTGAATGTTCGAATCTTTGTTGGTTAAATGAGCAGCATGCATGCCACTACCGTCAACGTCACACGTTCCGTTTAGGTTGGCAAAGACTTCGCGGCGGACAACCCGGTCCTGACTTAGCCTTATACAAGCATGGGTCTCTGAAACATATTTGGACTCTCAGCTGAGTCGCTGGGGCTGACCACCCGCGATGCCCACTGAGACCTCTGATAAAGAATCCCAGCCGAGTCATCAGGGCTGACCACCTGATCCCCACTGGGACCTTCTCTGATCAAGAATCCCAGCTCCGAGTCATCAGGGCTGACCACCTGATCCCCACTGAGACCTCTGATCAAGAATCCCAGCCGAGTCATCAGGGCTGACCACCTGATCCCACTGGGACCTTCTCTGACCAAGAATCCCAGCCGAGTCATCAGGGCTGACCACCCGATCCCCACGGAGACGTATTCGCTCGTCACGCCGAAGACCCGGTGCGATTTCCCCACTTGGGTACAATGTGTGAAGCCCATTTCTGGTGTCCAACGCCGTGATATTGCTGAAATATAGCTAAAAGTGGCGTAAACCCCAACTCACTCCATTCACTCCACTCACTCACTGAGACCTACTCTGATCCAGAGTCCCAGCCGAGTCACCGGGGCTGCATGACCACCCGAGCTCCGTTATTAGTTATGCATTTCCACGTTTAGTGAAAACACCAATCATGTCATTGAATACCAGAGCTCTTTCGAGTCTTGTCGGAATGAGTCGACTAAAAATACCAAATGAGATATTTGTTCCATTTGTTCCATGAAATTTTTATCTACGGTTAGTAGCGCATTAAGGGACCTCTTGAGGCAAATATAATTAGTATCTTGAGCGCACAAGTTAGTATACTTGAGCGCACAAGCTTATCTTGAGTATATTGAGCGCACAAGTTAATATCTTGAGCGCACAAGTTAATATCTTGAGCGCACAATTAGTATATCATCTTGAGCGCACACGTTAGCATGTTGAGCGCTCATCTTAGTATCTTGAGAGATACACTGCTCCATAAGCAGTTCATGTGGAAGCAAGGAGGAACGGAAACGCGAGCTGATTCATGCTTATTTCAGTCTTGGGTTCCAATACAAAGATACAATACATCTTCTTGTCAAAAATTCATGGTATAGTATAGTACGCCACTTGAAGCGTATTCTGAGGTGTATGTCCCTCTTTCGCGCAAGATACCAGATTTGCTGATGTTACAGTGAGTGAGTGAGTACGGTTTACACCCACTTTTAGCAATATTCCAGCAATATCACGGTGGGGAACACGAGAATTGGGCTGCACACATTGTGCCCATGTGGGGAATCGAACCCAGGCGTGACGAGCGGACGCTTTAACCACGAGGCTACCCCCACACACCACCACCACCCCCACCCCGCTGATGTTACATACTTTATTGCGGACAACTTCGACGATCTGAACAAAGACATGGTTATCGTTGATGCATCAAAAAATGTATCCAATGAGGTTTAATCGTGAAACAGGATACTGTACGGTCGTTGTTGGACCCGGATGGTGTTGAATTTCGCTCAGGACACTGTCTTCATCTACGTGTTTATTCTTCAACTTTCTGTGTTGTTAAAACATGTTAAATACACTACAACACACATACGTATACATAAGGGATTGAAACGGAGGAAGTAAAACGGGAACATGGTATTTTAGTAAGAAATAAAGTCGGTATATATGCTACATATGCACATACTAATGGATCAATAAATCAGGCGGGTTTTATATGATATTCTACAGAGTTAAACTGCCATTGTACCCACGTTATGAAACATTACTGATACATGCAAACCAAGACTACAGACTATAGTTCCCTGAAAGTGCTCGACTTTACTTCCAATACATCAGACATTAGTTTTATAATTAAGATAACTAAGTATAACACTCAATGTTTACATTTGTCATGGTCATGTAATATTTTATATACATAATAAAGCCGTAGCACAAAACAAGTTATCCAAGCTTTTACGCTAGTGTTCATAATACTATGTACCAATACAAAAGTAAGTAAAACCACTATTCATCCCTGCAAAAACTCCTACTCATGTTTATGTTTTGAATTCTTATTATGACATTACACATACCTAGGCCTGCTTTATGTAATAAAGCAAAAAGTGAAGTAAAATCAGATACAAAGAATAGTATTGACAAACATAAAGACTGTCAAGATCACATGTGGTTGAGCTGTATATACGTTGGATGTTTCTTATAGTGTGGTTGAACTGTATGTGTCGGTTGAGTGAGTGTACGTGCAGTTGGGCTGTGTGCGAAGTGAGATTGCACGTGAAAAGCAGGCAGTTTCTGCGACTTAGTCATAAAAGTGGACGGTTTGATGTGACGGGTGCAGTCGTGATATGATAGAGCGGAGCGACGGTGTGAAAGCTGAGCCAGGAAAATTATCATGGCTGTCGGGGCCGTATTGGCTTGACGGCCTGTGTGCTGGCTAGTTGAGTGTGGCAGGTCAACACCAAGTATGCTGACCAGCGAAGTAATGCCTCTCACCAGTGCCTCTCACCAGTGTTGTGACCGGACGTTGTCCAGTGCCAAGTATGGAGGGCAGGGTAGCCTCAAGGTATTGCCGGTTGAGTGTGGCGGGTCAACTCCAAGTATGCTGACCAGCTAAGCGATGCCTCTCACCAGTGCCTCTCACCAGTGTTGTGACCGGACGTTGTCCAGTGACAAGTATGGAGGGCAGGGTAGCCTCAGGGTATCGTCAGACAGGGTGTGACCGTGTTCGTGAGGACGTGAACTGTACATACCATTAATCTGTGCAACCTCCTGTATAGGGAGCCGATCGTCAAATAGATATGGACTGGAATATTACATTTTTGTAAATGTTTCATTTGTATGCCTATATTTGATTTGTGTATTGTGTATAGGAGTATGAGTGTATTGGGTACCGCTGGTGTAATGGAGTACTGAGTGTGTATTTGAGTGATGTACTGAAGGTGTATTTGAGTGATATATGACTGAGATGTTTGGATGAATGTATTTGTGGTGAGTGAGAAAGGGTGTGCAAGCTGAATATTTGAACTTTTCTTGATTTTCCATTTCATTTTGTTTTGAAATAAATTATATTTATTTCAACACCACCTTTGTTTTATCTCGCATTGTGACATTTTGGTGGCAGCGGTGGGATTTGTTGTTTTGTCACATGTGAGATATGTAGGTCCATTTAGTAATTTCAAATTACTTTTCGTATGAGTGTGGTACGCTCGTATATTGGGTGTCGTGCGCCTGGTTTCCTTCACATTTTCATTGCTTGGTACTAGTGGCTGTAGGGTGCTGAGGTATAACGGGTCCCTTTGTTCAAACCTTACCTTGTATTAGATAGTATACATTTTTACCTGTAGATGCTTTGCTTAGTTTCACTATGGATTTAGTGGGTATATGTAAAGGTGGGCAAGGAGTTAGGTTATACAGGGGAGAATTTACAGCAGTTTGTAAAGGGAACAGACAGATTTAGAGAGAGAGGGAGAAGGATAGATTAGAACAGGATGACCGGGAAAGGGTTCGGGAGATGAAGAAACTAGAGATAGAGAAACTTAGATTGGAGAATGAGGACAAAGAAAGGAAAAGGAAAAGGGTTATGAAGTTAGAGGCATGAAGTTAGACTTAGAGGAGAAAGAAGCTGCAGTTAGAGGGGAGAAAGGGTACTGTAGGTGAAGGTATAAAGCAGGAAGGTAAGCCACCATCTGTTACTTATGTGCCTAAGATGCCACCTTTTGATGACCAGAGAGATAACATCGATGCTTATTTACAAAAGGTTTGAGCGTGTAGCCAAGTCACAGGCATGGCCAGAGAGGTTCAGTGGGCAACCTTTCTCAACACCTTATTGAAGGGTAAAGGCACTTGACGTTTACTCTCGATTAGACCCCGACAAGGTGGAGGTCTACAAGGAGAGTAAAGCAAGCATTGCTGAAGCGGTATGAGATGACTGAGGAAGGGTTCCGACAGAAGTTCAGGACAGCTCGGATAGAGATGGGTGAGACTTTTACTCAGTTCTTAGTTAGAGTTAGGGTTATTTTGATAGGTGGGTAGATCTTAGTGGCAGTGCTAGGACTTGGGAGGGAATTAGAGATTTGTTGTTGAGGGAGCAGCTCTTGCATGAGGTGTTAGTACAGGCCTTTGTATTTTCTTGAAGGAGAGGAAGCCAAGAGTCTGTTGGGAAATGGCTAGGTTAGCAGGAACATTTTGTGGAGGCTAGGGAGGGTGTTACAGGGTAAGATCTGTTCATCCAGTTAGTCAGGGGTGGTGATAGGTTCAAGAAGGGGCTCAGATAGTCAGGTGAAGAAGTCAGTACAGAGTGAGAAAGAGGGATTCCAGAACGTTTGTGCCGATACATGAGCGGAAATGTTATGGCTGTGGTGATTTGGGACATATATCTTCTTGTTCTAAGTGGAAGTCAAACTTAAAGGGCAATACAGGTGCTGGTAGTGTTGTCATTGAGAGTGTCAGTGATGTGTCCAGTGAGCCAGTTGTAGAAGTAGGAGAGAAAAGAGTGAGATAGATTCTCAAGGTGTGGAAGGAAGTGATACTAGTGTTACAGATCATTCAAGGTGAGGATGACGCTCTAGTGACGTCAGGTACAACGTCAGGTACGATGTGTGGTATGTGTGGGACTATGCCAGTGCGTGTTGGTAAATTGTGTGGCCATTCAGTGAATGTCTTGCGTGATTCTGGCTGTAATGGAGTTGTTGTCAAAGAGATCTCTTGTGGATGAGGATTGCTTTGTGGAAGGTGAGCTTCATATAACTGTACCATGGGTGATGGTAGGGTTTTGTACTGTACCAGTAGCATGGGTTCCTATAGATTCACCATTTTACAAGGGCACAGTTAAGGCAGCATGTTTGGAGACTCCTTTGTTTGATGTTATGTTAGGGAATATTCCAGGTGCAAGGGCTCCTGAGGATCCATTACCTGAAGAGAGTAGTAGAGGTTGTTGAAGCTGTTGGTGCTGTAGAGACTAGGCGTCAGAGGAAGGTTAGGGAGCAAGGTATGAAACCAATGAAAGCATTTCAGTCTGTTGGCATTTCCTTGAGTAGGCTAGAGTTTATTCAGAAACAGAAGGAGGATTCTGGGTTAGACAAAGTCGGAAGTTGGTGCAAGATGGTAGACAGAAGATGACGGAGAAGGGTGTGTCACGATATTTCAGTGAGAATGAGATGTTGTATCGTGAGTATGTGAGTCATGATGGTTTGGCTGTTGTTCAGGCTGTTGTTCCTACAGAGTTGAGGTCAGAGGTTTATGAAAGTGTGTCATGAATCTTTGATGGGTGGTCACATGGGTGTGAGAAAAACGCTGGACAGGGTTATTTCACAATTTTATTGGCCAGGTGTGCAAGGTGATGTTAGGAGGCACTGTTTGTCTTGTGATGTTTGTCAGCGTACGATTCCAAAGGGAAGGTTGGCAAGGTTCCTTTTAGGTCAGATGCCATTAATTTCTACACCTTTCAGAAAGGATAGCCGTAGACTTGATTGGTCCTTTATATCCAGTAACTGATAGAGGCAATCGGTACATCCTAACAGTTGTTGACTATGCGACTAGGTATCCTGAAGCTGTAGCTCTTCCGAGGATAGAAACTGAGTATGTTGCAGAGAGCTCTTTTGGAGATATTTAGTCAGGTAGAGTGTCCCCAAGGGAGATGTTGTCTGATATGGGTGCTCAATTTACGTCATCAGTCATGAAGGAGGTTAGTAGATTATTGTCCCTCAAGCAGTTAACCACCACTCCATACCATCCTATGTGTAATGGGTTAGTTGAGGGAGGTTTAATGGCACTCTGAAGTTGATGTTAAAGCGGCTAAGTGCTGAGAAACCAACTGATTGGGATCGTTATTTATCAGCTTTGCTTTTGCTTACAGGGAAGTACCTCAGGAAAGTCTAGGATTTTCTCCATTCGAGTTGTTGTATGGCAGGAAAGTGAGAGGGCCTGTTCAGGTGTTGAGGAATTGTGGACAAAAGATATTCCAGATCCAGAGACTAGGACAACCTATGAGTATGTGTTGGACTTACAGAATAGGTTAGAGGAGACAATTGAGGTAGCTCATCAATCTTTGGTTAAGGCATCAGGCAGGTACAGGAAGCATTTCAATCGCAAGGTGAAGGTACGCCAGATGAAAGCGGGTGATAAGGTGTTAATTCTGTTACCTACCAATCACAACAAGTTATTGTTTACAATGGAAAGGTCCTTTTGTGATAGAGGAGGAGTTTTGGTTCTGACAATTATCGCGTTAGAGTTGGGGATAAGTTGAAGACTTATCATGCTAACTACTCAAAGTATATTGACAGGGAATCTAGTAGCTGTAGTACAGTGGTCAGTGATGTGAGTGTGAGTTTACCACAGTATGTTTGTACAGGCATTGTTGAGGTGGGAGATGACAATGTGGAGTCAAGATGTAGAAGGGGATTTGCCTGAGATTGTTTCTCCACCTTTGAAGGCTAAGGAAACTTATCTTGATGTGAACATTTCTCAAGATTTGTCGGATGGCTGCAGAAGACAGACGTTAGGGAGTTGTTGGCAGAATTTTCAGATGTTTTGACAGATTTGCCGGGGAGGACCAACTGTATGGAATATAAGGACAGGTTGACTTCTTCAGATCCAGTTAGGTCACGTCCTTATCCATTACCTCATCATATAGAGAGAGACCGTTGCAGCAGAGATACAGACTATGTTGGACTTAGGTGTTATTGAACCTTCAGATTCACCTTATGCTTCTCAATTGTGCTAGTGAAGAAACCAAATGGTAGTAGTTACAGATTTTGTTCAGATTACAGAGCCATTAATCGTATCACGGTTTTTGATTCAGAACCAGTCACTTTGGCAGAAAGTCTCTTTGCAAGGCTTAGTAAGTGTCAGTATCTGTCTAAAGTTTGATATCAGTAAAGCTTATTGGCAGATTCCGATGGAGAGGAGGAAAGTAAGGCATATACAGCGTTTATCACTCCAGATGGGCTATACCAGTGGACAGTTATGCCGTTTGGTATGGTTAATGCTTCAGCAGTCTTCACAAGGTTAATGAGGAGAAAGTCCTTAGAGGGTAGATCATGTAGACAGTTACATTGATGATCTGATTGAAGGAACTGATAGATGGGCAGATCACATGGTAAGTCTGAGAGCTATTTTCAGTCGTTTACGTCAGTACAATATCACTGCCAGACCCTCAAAAGTGATGATTGGGGTACCATACTATACCATTCCTGGGACATATTGTCGGTCAAGGTAATATTTCTCCTGACAGTAAAGAAGTTAGCAGCAATTTTGGAATTGTCACGACCAACCACAAAAGAAACAGGTGAGATCTTTGATTGGTTTAACTGGTTACTACAGGCGGTTTATTCCTAAACTTTGCAGCCATTGCAGTTCCATTGACAGATTTGACAAAGAAGGGTAAGCCTAATGTTGTTGTTTGGACTGATAGTCAGGAACAGGCATTCCAGACGTTGAAGAAGCTCATGGTAAGTGCACCAATTCTAAAAGTTGCCGGATTTGGAAAGACATTTCTGTTGCGGACAGATGCATCAGATGTTGGCATTGGAGCAGTGCTATTACAAGAACATGAGGGTGAGAAGTTTCCATTATGTATGTCAGTCGGAAGTTGCTGGACCGAGAGAAGGCATATTCTACCATTGAGAAAGAGTGTTTGGCTATTGTGTGGGGTGTACAGAAATTGAGCCGATTTTTTGTATGGGAGGGGAATTTCTGTTAGAGACAGATCACCAGCCTCTAGTGTGGATGACCAAGGCTAAGTTGGCAAACGGGCGAGTTATGAGGTGGGCCTTAGCTTTGCAGCCGTACAGATTCTGTATCAGAGCGGTGAAGGGTGTGGAGAATGTCGGGGCCGATCTCATGAGCGGGTGTCCACCGTGAGTTTATTTTCCTGTATTCAAAACTCCAATGTGATCTGTCCTAGTGTATATAATTATTTTGCAAATAATTATCAAGGATGGGAGGTGTGTCAAGATCACATGTGGTTGAGCTGTATATACGTTGGATGTTTCTTATAGTGTGGTTGAACTGTATGTGTCGGTTGAGTGAGTGTACGTGCAGTTGGGCTGTGTGCGAAGTGAGATTGCACGTGAAAAGCAGGCAGTTTCTGCGACTTAGTCATAAAAGTGGACGGTTTGATGTGACGGGTGCAGTCGTGATATGATAGAGCGGAGCGACGGTGTGAAAGCTGAGCCAGGAAAATTATCATGGCTGTCGGGGCCGTATTGGCTTGACGGCCTGTGTGCTGGCTAGTTGAGTGTGGCGGGTCAACACCAAGTATGCTGACCAGCGAAGTAATGCCTCTCACCAGTGCCTCTCACCAGTGTTGTGACCGGACGTTGTCCAGTGCCAAGTATGGAGGGCAGGGTAGCCTCAAAGGTATTGCCGGTTGAGTGTGGCGGGTCAACTCAAGTATGCTGACCAGCTAAGCGATGCCTCTCACCAGTGCCTCTCACCAGTGTTGTGACCGGACGTTGTCCAGTGACAAGTATGGAGGGCAGGGTAGCCTCAGGGTATCGTCAGACAGGGTGTGACCGTGTTCGTGAGGACGTGAACTGTACATACCATTAATCTGTGCAACTTCCTGTATAGGAGCCGATCGTCAAATAGATATGGACGGGAATATTACATTTTGTAAATGTTTCATTTGTATGCCTATATTTGATTTGTGTATTGTGTATAGGAGTATGAGTGTATTGGGTACCGCTGGTGTAATGGAGTACTGAGTGTGTATTTGAGTGATGTACTGAAGGTGTATTTGAGTGATATATGACTGAGATGTTTGGATGAATGTATTTGAGGTGAGAAAGGGGTGTGCAAGCTGAATATTTGAACTTTTCTTGATTTTCCATTTCATTTTGTTTTGGAAATAAATTATATTTATTTCAACACCACCTTTGTTTTATCTCGCATTGTGACAAAGAGACAATGAATGTTTACAGAAACATTATCAATGTTCATGATAAATTTGCATACTTTTACATAGTCTCTTCACTAACACCTATAATATAGTTAACTCCGACTTTGCATCGTTTGAAATCTTCCAAAAGGATATAAGTTTGTACATTTTAGCCAGCAGTCAAGCAAATATGCGTTCCATTAATGCCATTAGATGCTAAACACGAAGTTGAGCGCTCAAGATAGTAACTTGTGCGCTCAAGATATTAACTTGAGCGCTCAAGATAAGTAACTTGTGTGCTCAAGATAAATAACAACTGTGTGCTCAAGATATTAACTTGAGCGCTTAATATATTAACTTGTGCCTCAAGATAACTAACTTGAGCGCTCAAGATATTAACTTGCATGTGCGCTCAAGATATATTTTTTATTTCATGAGGTCCCTTCAGCGCTTCCGTAATTTCCCCAGTTTCAATGGCGATGCTAAAAATAGCTAAAGACTAGACAAGCGGTAGGTCGATGTTTGAAAATTGTAAGTGTCCTTACTCCCGGACCACTGGTGTCATACCTTTCTACTGTGTCCAGCGCCTTGTTAAAAGCCTCCGTGAAAGTTCTGTCAATTCTGTTTTCGCCATTTCGCATTCGTAAAATAGCAATGTTGTCATCTGTGAAGGTTAGCTCTATTCCCGCATTGAACGTATGCGCCATTTTGTTTCTCACAATTTTACTTTGCTCTTGGGGTTACACAACACCAAATGTTTTCCATAGACTTCTATAGTAGCCTTATATTTTTAAAAAATAATCCAGGCTATCAACAGCCATTCCATGTGCACATGGGTACACTCTGGCCTTTAAACTACCATAAAACACACTATCTGGCCAACTTGTCCGGCTCGTTTTGCGAGCACAGGAAGCGGAACACATCAACCCCAGATCCGCACCAAATGTCACCTACTGGAAAATATCTGTACACACAATAAGCATAAGTCATGGTGATGGAAATCACAGCACTGAACACTTAAAATTGTGGTCAGTTTTAATTACTGGTTGGATATGCTTTTAAAAAAACATAAACATCTTACACTATTTCATCCAATCACAGCTGTCACATGTCTTTATCTCTTCATTTGTTTACATACGCATCTCGCTCAGTGAGCAAGCGATTCTCATTTAGTGTAGTATAACCTGTAGGAAAATTTAGAAACATTTGCCCTAGGCAAATCTGTGACTTATGTACTGTATATACATGCAACTTCTCAGAAAAATATAAAACTGCATGAAGCTTCAATACTTTTCCTGTCCAACATATCTATATGGCACAAGAATCTATGGATTTGCTGCACTGACAGAGCTGTAAGAGTTATATCATGTCTATTTCACCAAAGCTATACAAAATGCACTTCTGCATTAATAGAGAAAGTTTTTAAATCATACATATACCATGGGAGTTTACTCTTATTTCACAAAAAAGGGGCCATGGGTTAATTCCATGCATGACTGGGACTGCCTTGATCATATCAATCCAAACTATATTTTGAACGACAAAAATCATTGAATTCAGGCCAGAAATTGGACAGGTTTAACATTAAGCAGCTTTAACATCCTGACATATGTAAGGCTGGATGATGAACTTTGCCAGAATGTAATAAGTGAGGGGTTGGATTATGCCTAGCAGTCTGAAACACTGACCACAGTACCCTGCCGCCTGTTAGTCGATCAAGGCAAATGACCCTTTCAACAGATGAAATCACTTTTTTAGACCACAGCATGATAAGAACTTACATTTGAATCTATTGATTCATCAAGCTAAGACTTTGAAATACTTCCAGAAATTCAAAACTATTGACTGTGTATTGTTTTGAGGCTGTTACACTTGCCAATTTCATGTATAAGCCAGTTTAGAGGGAACAAAGTGAAAAAAATCCACATAACTTTGGAAATTTATTGGTTACCCCCTGCCCTAAACTGAATATTTTTAATTACAATTAACAGTATTTGACAATATCAGCTAAAACAGAGCTTCTCTGCAGTAATTTATGGGTTACTGGGTTAGAGAAAGACACAATGTATTTGGGTAAACAGGGGAGATAATTTTAAGATATCGAACACTCTCATGTCAATAAAATGTGAATTCAGACCCATAATATTACATTCCACAAGGGTCAGTTGTTATTATTTACATCTAAGCAGCTTCTGGGATTGATGTACAGCCCTTATTTCATGTCTGGGAAGCTGAAATACTACACACTGAGGCATTAAGGGGACACTGTCAGAAATTTCTGATGTATGAGGATGACCGAGTGATGGAATTTGGTAGTGAGACATTTTGGTGCCTTAACTGGACTGGGACACTTAAATGTACTATATGTACCTACATGTCCAAGTACTGCAACTTCTACAAGGCGGTGAAGCATATCGAAGCAAAGGGAGTATGCTTGATTAGACACTGCCAACAACAGACTTCGGCCGGCATGTCGAAATACCACATTGGATGTGAAGGCTTCTTTCTGCTGTATTTGTGAAGATACACCTCCCCATTCACCAACAGGCATTCTACAAGCTGAAAATAGTGTTGAGATTACATTAAATGTCAAATCATAAAAATCTATAACAGCAATGAGACAGTTGTTAATAAAACAGAAATTCATTTTGAAAGTCCTATGGGTGAAAAAGGGGTATATTTTTAAAAAGGAAAAGAAAATTAGGTCGTTGCATATTCAAAGGGGGACAGGCAGAAAGAATTGATCATATGCTACACTGTTTGCATTTAAAACAAGGGTTTGTGACATGTTCTGCTGTCAGCAGTGAACAATTTCATGATATTCTTATCATTTGACTTCAAATTGACCCTCAGGAGATGAACTTAGACACTCACATTGTTGTGGCAGTGGTGATTTTAACCTAATTTGTTGTCAAATTCATCAGTTTCAACAAATTTAGAAGCCAGGGAACCACTACTTGATGGTAAGACTCACCGTGAGGGTCTTTTCCCACTGTTCGACCACAAAACGAAGCAACGTTCATATTCTGCACACTAAAACAATCAATTTAACTCAAAACAGCCCTATCTTTACTCCCAGTACCTTTAAATTTGCCTCTACATTAATGCTAACATGTTTCCATGGTGAAATAAACACAGGAAATCATGTAAAGTATGAATTACTGAAAAGTGCTCGAACCCTACAGGTTACACAACACCAAATGTTTTCCCATAGACTTCTATAGTAGCCTTATATTTTTTTAAAAATAATCCAGGCTATCAACAGCCATTCCATGTGCACATGGGTACACTCTGGCCTTTAAACTACCATAAAAACACACTATCTGGCCAACTTGTCCGGCTCGTTTTGCGAGCACAGGAAGCGGAACACATCAACCCCAGATCCGCACCAAATGTCACCTACTGGAAAATATCTGTACACACAATAAGCATAAGTCATGGTGATGGAAATCACAGCACTGAATACTTAAAATTGTGGTCAGTTTTAATTACTGGTTGGATATGCTTTTAAAAAACATAAACATCTTACACTATTTCATCCAATCACAGCTGTCACATGTCTTTATCTCTTCATTTGTTTACATACGCATCTCGCTCAGTGAGCAAGCGATTCTCATTTAGTGTAGTATAACCTTGGCCGTGACACCAACAGCGAGCGACCCAGATTCGGGGTCAAATTGTAGGACTATACGCGATATTACAACTTCCTTAGTTTGTTTATTCGACTCGTTACTACGCGTGGTGGAGTAGTCTAGTGGTTAAAGCGTTCGCTCGTCATGTCGAAGACCCGGGTTCGATTCCCCACATATGGTACCACCTTTGGTAGCTTATATATCTTACTTGTTAAATCGGAAAAATATAGTTACTTCAATTATGTGTATATTTTTTAATTTTCGAGTTTTCATCATTCTTTTGATATGTACCGATTATTTCACGTATTTGTATAACAAAAAATTAGAACTGCACGTACACACTAAGGGCATTAGGGCTGGGACGGGTCCAGATATTCTACCGGGGTACCCCACCCCTATTACCCTACCCTACCCGGATACCCGTTATGTTAATTCCTGATATAAAATTGTAAGAAATGGCAATATATTCTTCAGCTCGGAGGCTAAAATAGTTTTTCAATATCCTAACTATGCATTATATTAAAACAGAAGTGGCTGTAATTATGTCTAAATCTTCAAAGTCATTACCACCCTTAAATCATGAAATGATAGCATAGACATTGTTTAAGCTACTAGTCACATGATCACAATAGGTCCAGGTATTGAGACGGGTACACGGATCCAACTCATTACCCACCCGTCCCGGGTATCCCGTCCTAGCCGTAAAGGACATGATACCGTAGCTATATTGTTGGTGAAATGGAACCTATGGTGATCCATACCATCACTTCTAGTCAAGGTACTCCTGTTGCGGTGAGTGCGTGAGTGAGTTTAGTTTTTCGCCGCACTCAGCAATATTCCAACTATATGGCGGCGGTCTTTTAATAATCGAGTCTGGACCAGACTCTCCAGTGATCAACAGCATGAGCATCGATCTGCGCAATGGGGAACCGGTGACAGCGAGCCTGACCACCCGATCCGGTTCATCGCCTCTTACGACAAGCATGGGTTACTGAAGGCCAATTCTAACCCGGACCTTCACGGGTCCCCGTTGCAGTAACCACTGCCAGATAAAGAGCTGTTACAGGTCGTGTCCGTGGGTCTGGGTCTCCTTTCATGAATCAACCTTAACTAAGGTTAACTCCCATTCTTTAACATTGCACTAAGGTTACCTTAGTGACTTACGATCACCTTAGTGCTTAGTGAAAGGAGGCTCTGTTTTTTACCACCACATGCCGCATTTGGAGCTTCTTGATACTAATAATCATGAATAAGTTGTAGAAAAGACTTTTTACAAACATTGACATAACTGAACATTCTATTGACAAAATTATGAAACTACAGTGTGCTACTTTATTGTAAATAACAAGAGATTTATGGGAAACAAAAACGCAGCCCTTGAGGAATGCATGATGACATTCCAATATTTCCGTAAATAACAGAAAACCTAAGAACATGCTTAATTTGAGGGATAATCCTGCTCGTATCTATCATTAAAGTTTCATCACGACATATATACATTAGTACATTGGAGGGATATTTCTAAAGTATTTCGATTCTTTGTCAGCCCACTCCAAGAACCCCGGAGAGAAATCTCTCACGACCTTGAGCAAGGTCAAACAATCGTCTGCTGCTGTATGACAGATTGGGGGCGCTTCTCCAATGCACCGCCTGTACACTTCCTCCAATTTATAGGATGGTTTCCTTGGAATCGGTGTCGACGACAAACGCCCAGCATCACCTTGAGGAACTTCTCTATTACTTGCCGGACTTTGCCCATTGCCTGCTTCCTGATTTTCGAGTGTCTTGAATGCCTTGATGCTGTCCACACAGAGGAGATCGCCCTGCAGCTTTCCGCTCACTTGACGCAGCTCGGACACAAGGAGTGGGTAGTCAAACCAGTCGCCATTGTGTGCAACGAGGCACACTGGTTTCGGCAGACGACTGAGAAAGATTGACATCAGCTGAACCATATCTGTGTCGAAAGGTTTCTGGTCAGCCAAGGTTTCATTGTCCAGACCTGGAAACATAATAAAACTGCAGTATTGCATCTGTTTTCATCATTGTCAGCACTAATAGGGTCTGCGATGGGTGGATAGTCGTGGTGTTCTAGGTTATTGCACCTATAGAGATAGGGGAGAGAGAGGAGAGAGAGAGAGAGAGAGAGAGAGAGAGAGAGAGAGAGAGAGAGAGAGAGAGAGAGAGAGAGAGAGAGAGAGAGAGAGGGAGGGAGGGAGGAGGGAGGGAGGAGGAGGGGAGGGGAGGGGAGAAAATGTTTTGTAAATGTACCAAATAACTGAAATAACGAGAACTTTCGATTTAGTAAATATAAATATTCATTAACTACCATTGTGGCACCATTCGTACAAATATGCCCCAAATATAGAAACTGTTTTGTAGGCTCATTCCCACTTACCCAACTTACTGGGGGATTAAAAGGGTTGATATTTTATCACATTTGGTCCCGGATACTGTTTAAGAGGAACATAATAATGGATTAAAGGGGTTGTTGGGTAAGTGGGAAGGCCGCGTTTGCCCATGCAGCCTTTAAAACAGACTTGGATACTATGTCTGTCTCGACGGTTCGTGTGTGTGCGTGTGTGTGTGCGTGCGTGCGTGTGCCGGCCTGAACCAATTATTATAGAGCCAGCGTATGGAGGCTTTTGGTGTTTTATTTTGTTTTGCATGTTGTTTAAAGTTACTTATGTATGATATATATTGGCAAGATTTATTTAACACCTATTGTAATGTAAATCAAGTATGTGAACTGTTTAATTAGATATTTAATAGTTTTGTACAAGAATGGGGCTTAACGCCGCACCGGCAAGGTTCTCGCTACAAGACGACGGTCTGTATTAACTGGAGTCTGGTTCAGACAATCCAATGACTGACATGCTGCAGTTCCAGTGGGATATCCTTCTCAGACACGGTCATATCATTTGGAGTTGATCATTGTTTTCACCTCTTAAAGCCGAGAACTATTCAGAGTAACATGTACCATGTTTTGGCGTCGCCGGGGAACGAACCACGATCGAGGTCTGGGTGTAGCATTGACACATCTGATTCCCGCCCAGTTAGTCATCCGTATGTATTGAAGATGTTCGTTGTAACACACGACAATTTTCGAGGTACTTTGGGTTAGAGTCCGTTGTGGTGTTCATTTTGACGTTCGTAAGTATTTTCACGAAACTATATTATTCTACAATTACAACACTCACACTCAAGTTCTATACATTCCTACAGAAACCCCTTACGATTCCTCAGCTTAAAATAAATACAAAATTATTGCTCATGACACTATTTGACAAATTATCTTAAACTTATTCATGTTTGATACACGGAATTTTGAAATTTAATTTTTCATTGCATTTCCATGAATATTTCCACAATGAGAATTGGGTATGTTCGTTAAAGGGCAGTAGGTCCCACATACTAAATATGCTTTTAAAAATATATCAAACAAACTACCAAACTGTGACATTTTATGCGTATACAAAAGTTAGCTGCTTGTTTACTTTGTGGGAGTTCATTTGGAAATGTTTTAGCCTTCATGGAATCAACGAGGAGAGGGGTGGGGCAGCCTAATGGTTAAAAACTTTGCTTATGACGCAGTCTACCCGTGAAGGTCCGGGTTAGATCTGGGTTGCTGATCTTCAGTAACCCATGCTTGTCGTAAGAGGCGACTAACGGGATCGGGTAGTCAGGCTCGCTGACTTGGTTGACACATGTCATCGGTTCCCAATTGCGCAGATCGATGATCATGCTGTTGATCACTAGATTGTCTGGTCCAGGCTCGATTATTTACAGACAACTGGCATTTAGCTGGAATATTGCTCACTGCGGCGTAAAACTAAACTCACTCACTCATGACGCAGTCGACCCGGTTCTACATTTCCCACAACGATACAAAGTGTAAAGCTCATTTCTGGTATTGCTGGAATATTGCTAAAAACGGCGTACTCACTCACTCACTCTCTATATTCGCCACCCACACATTGATGGCTAGGGATTCCTGTTTTCTGGCAATGCTCTCCAACAAGTGTAAGTCACACGTCGGGTTAAAGGTGGAGAAACCGGTCACGTCTCTACCGGTTAGAGCTGCTGGGGCGAAACGAAACGTGGGTCACGTGATACTGCTATGTATCTCCACCATATTCACCCATGTAATATCTGTTTGATTTGAATTGGCTAAACGTAAATGGGCACCATGGTGGTGAGTCAAGAAAGGCAAGTCATACCAGGGATACTCTGTTTACAACTTCTGTCAGGCTGTGTCCGCCGTCACCCGAACCCTTCAGGCCCAAACGAGTTGACTGAGGCCCCTGTAAAGGTGGATAAACTAACAAACCTTGTGTTAAGTTCTGTGAATAAAACTTCGACGCTACAGAAAATCATGTTACCTGTAATCGACGCAGCCTCTGGTTCTAGACGTTTACGAGGGTCGACACACAACAGCAGCTGGTTCGTCACCCGCGGGCCCACGGCCACTTTTGACCCTTCAAGGTATTTTCGACCGACGCCTAGAAAACACAGCTCGGTGATTTTCGGTTCCTGTTTTGGGGAGACCGGTTGTCTCCGTATCGAAGATAACAAAGCTTTGAATTGGACGTCTAGCATCCGCATCTGATCTCCCCTCTGCCATTGCGTAGGATTCTTAAAACATTATAACAAGTTTCTCAAAAACTATACACTGAGCAAAAGCGAATGTAGATCTAGCTTTCCCATGCGGAAAAGAGAACGTATGTTGTGCCCTTAAACGCACAATGGTCTTAAGTGCACAGAAATCATAAATAAACATGAGTGGGTGGAGCTTATGTGACCACGTCATACGTGTTTCTGTACGCACTACTTCTGTCTTGAACACGGAAGTGTCTTTACTTCTGCTGAGTCGTGTAAAGATGAATAGCGTGTAATGAGAGTGCATTTTCCCCTACAACATAACAAAACAGCATTTCCTTCCATAGTTACCATTTATAAATATTAAAGAAAATATAGCAATATTCAAATGTTTGTTAAAAGTTCGATCGAAAATTTGCAAGGGACCGTTCATAATGTATAGCTGGGCTGGGATCGAGTGATGATGATTTTATGGAGAAGCACGTACAATGTGAATAACAGTCAAAGTGCATGTGCATGTATACAAAATTATGCTCTCTCTCTCTCTCTCTCCCCCTCTCTCTCTCTCTTTCTCTCTGGGTGAGTGTGTAACTTTAGAAAATTAGAGAGAGTGTGAATTCTACTCTTTTAGGTGGGGTGGGGGTAGCCTAGTGGTTAAAGTGTTCTCTCATCATGCCGAAGGCCCGGTTCGATTCCCCACATCGGTACAATGTTTCAAGTCCATTTCTGGTGTCTTCCGCCATAATATTGGAATATTGCTAAAAGTGGTGTAAACCCATACTCAGTCTTTTAGCAGGGTGGTGGGTTGTCTGCAGGTCTTCCCTGTTGGAACTGAATTTGGTGTTTGGTAATCAATTCTTGGGTTATGTGCCATGTTCTTTATCAATAAGGCCAGACCAATGTATTTCTTGTTTTACATATTTTTGTCCTCAGAAGAATTTCTTGTAAGTTTACATTTTTGACCAATAAAAACATTAGGATTTTATTTTTGAGCGGGAAAATTCAATTTTATTTCTTTTCGTATTCTGGAAAAATACAACTGGAGGATACGTAAAACAAGAAATAGAATTGGTCTGGTCTAAACTTGAAATATAGGTGTGCTTATACAGTATGCATGAGAAGCAATGTATACAGGACACCTTTTAGCACAGTTTACTAAAGGTAAAAGATGCAAATGTGTTATGTGACTTTTAAGATATCAGAAGTTTAAACATTTGGGACATCTTTGAAATAGTGTGAAATGAGAGATAGTTGGTTATGATGCCTCTATCAGTATCATACCAGTCACATCCCAATCAAGGGCATCAACTTTATATATTTGTATTGGGGTAGGGAGTCAAACCAATGCCTGAGGCGTCACATAAGTTTATGCAGCTGAACATAGACAAGCATGTGCAAGGTGAACATGTCACAGTGGACATTTTCTGTCCAAGTGTAGACATCCATCAAATCCTGCATGGTGTTAGTTGTTTGTGTATTCAGAAATGTTGTAGAGCATCAGCTGACCAGATAAAACTGACCATTGTCAGATTTCCCATAAAATGACAAAAGAAATGAGTTTTGTTAAAGATGTTTTATTACTAAAACACAGAGCAGCCTATCTTGAAATGGGACAGGCAAGAAGAATACTATGAAATGTAATTATATGTAGTACCGAACTCATTAAGTTGGTTCACACACATATCTTTATGTCTGTTGAAAAGACTCTTACAAACAATTGAAGTAATGCCATTGGCTCACCAATGTGAAATGTGTAAATACGTGGAGGTTACATGTATATGGCATTGAACATTACACCCATCATATTTGTGAAAATATAAACTAGTAAACAAACCAAGGTAGCTATTTGAAAATATTTTCATAAACAGAAGCATTCCCTACACCCCATTCCTTAAAGTATTTATTTTAAAGTGTTACAAGAATAATTTAAAACCATACAACTGATTAAAATCCAACAATAACCAAGTCTATGATATAAATACAAGTATTACAGTCACATTTCACAATCATCTCGGGGAGGGTGGGGGTGGGTGTGTGTGGTGGTTTAGCCTATTGCTAGTGGTTAAAATGTTCGTTCATCACCCAGAAGACCCTGTTTTGATTCCCCACATGGGTACTGCCCAGTTCTGGTGTCCCCGTCGTGATATTGCTGGAATATTGCTAAAAGTGGTGTAAAACCATACTCACTCACAATCACCTCAAATGTCACCTTGAATGTTGACATAGCACTAACATTAAACATGGCAGTAATTATAACCAGACATGAAAATAAGGAATACCTTGCATCATATATGAGTAATAATAAGTGAAACATGTTTTACAGCTACATGAACACTGACATCAACTTTAATGATCATGACCAAAACCTTCAAAGAACAGGGTATCCATTTGAAGAGAAGAAGGCACATGTCATGTTTAATTATGCATGTGTGAATTCCTTCTTAGAACCTGTGTTGTCTTGTGACATGAACATTTTACCAAACAATTCCGGGACTAATGAAGAATAATCTCATTAATCTTTGTGTTGTAGTCATTATGGAAACAACACTGTTTCACTGGGCTGCACATCTTGTTTATAAATTATTACCTTTATCAAATGATTTGGTATGAACCCATGATACGTAACTACATTTAACAAAATGTCCTCCAGAAACAAAATATGGCAAAATCTGGAGCAACAAAAACTGACAAAGCTGAATATGTCAAGATGGGGTAATTTTCTTTTTTTCTAAGACTAACAGCATACACATTAAATAGTTAGATGTAACATCACATGTAAGACATTATTCACATATCATGAATTACACATATAAAACTTTCTTCGTTCTGGCAAAGGGCAACAGTTTTACATGCCTTCCATGGCAGACATGCAGAGACTTAGTTGCCAGTATGTGCAGCCTTAATTAAATACTAACTATCACAAAAGTAATATAACAGCCAGTATCATGAAATACAAGAAATATGGCATAACTTTACTATTCCCTTGTTTACTACATGCCACATATACTAAAATCAAACCATCAAACTATATCAAATCATACTTATAAATCACATTGTCATGCAGTGTTGAAAATATGTCACTGAAAAGGTGGTCCAATTGTTCAGCAAGACAATAAGCACAAATGGGGAACAGAAAAAGCACAAAATGTTTGTGTGGGAAAATTAATGGAAACTTCTGTTCTGCTGGCAAAATAAATAAAAATTCTTGCTGAGACTATTTTACTGCTTCAAAACAGAAGTTCCTTAATTTGTCTCCATTATGGAGGTGTTACTCAGCTGACATCAGAATGCCAAAACAATTATCAAAATACATAAAACAAATCAGTAAACTGCATAATGAATGCACTTGAATTATTCCTGTAGTCCATCAAGATAACTGTCATCACTTGTCATCTACAGGTGATGGGGACACCTCTTCCTGGTACTTGGTCAGCATCATATGCTGTTGATTTGCGTTCTGGTTAACCTCTCGAGGTAATATGTGGCTGCTCTGAAGTACAAAAGATAGAAGTGTTTTTATTTATATTGAACAACTTTTTATAGATAACAACCTTTTTTATTTTATAAGTGTGACGTTTTGATAAGATTTTTGTACCATTGTGAACGAATGCTTGGACAAGGTGAACTACCATACATGTATATCATGTACCTGCATCACAATATTTGGTCATATTTGGGAAACTGTGTTATACATCAACCGAGATACATTAACTCAGTTAATATTTTATGCTTGTTAAAAATAGCAACAGTCAGTTTCAATGAGATAATAATAGCATCAACAAGCTAATTTTCTTTTGGCAGTACAACCTGAAGTCCAACAAAAAAATCACAAGGGGGGAGGGGAGGAGTTTGATGATTTTTTTATGGAGAAGCATGTACAATCTGAGTAACTTAAAATTTATGTACAAAGGAAGTGACCCTCCCATGTACAAATACAATTACCCCCTCCCTCGCCTTCACATTATTTGTATATTTATGATTATGTACAAAATTGCTGCCCTGCCCTGGTACATATGTACAAAATTCACGACTACCCCTACCTCCCAGAGAAAACGGGTGACCCTCCCCTTAAAATCATAACCAACCAACCAACCAACCAACCACCCACCCACCTGCCAACCGACCAACCCACACTCTGCATCAACCAACCAACCCAACCACCCACCATCTGTGCATCAACCAACCAACCCTCTGTGCATCAACCAACCCACCAACCCACCCTCTGTGCATCAACCAACCAACCAACCAACCACCCACCCATTCACCAACCCAACCAACCCACCCTCTGTGCATCAACCAACCAACCAACCCACCAACCAACCCACCCTATGTGCATCAACCAACCAACCCACCCTCTGTGCATCAACCAACCAACCCACCAACCCACCCTCTGTGCATCAACCAACCAACCCACCAACCAACCCACCAATCCACCATCTGTGCATCAACCAACCCACCAACCAACCCACCCACCCACCTCTGTGCATCAACCCACCAACCAACCAACCCACCCTCTGTGCATCAACCAACCCACCAACCAAACCACCAACCCACCCTCTCTGCATCAACCAACCTACCAACCAACCCACCCACCCACCCACCCTCTGTGCATCAACCAACCAACCAACCAACCCATCCACCACCCCTCTGTGCATCAACCAACCAACCAACCAGCCACCCACCCGTCAACCCACCAACCCACCCTCTGTACATCAACCAACCCACCAACCAATCCAACCACCAACCCTCTGTGCAGCAAAACCAACCAACCAACCAACCAACCACCCACGCACCCACCCACCAACCAACCCACCAACCCACCCTCTGTGCATCAACCAACCAACCAACCCACCCACCCACCCTCTGTGCATCAACCAACCAACCAGCCAACCCACCCATCCACCCTCTGTGCATCAACCAACCAACCAACCAACCACCCAACCGTCAACCCACCAACCCACCCTCTGAGCATCAACCAACCAACCAACCCACCCACCCTCTTTTGCATCAACCAACCAACCCCTCTGTAAATCAACCAACCAACCCACCCACCCACCCTCTGTGCATCACCCAACCAACCCTCTGTGCATCAACCAACCCACCAACCAACCCACCCTCTGTGCATCAACCAAGCAACCCTCTATGCATCAACCAACCAACCCACCAACCAACCCATCCACCCACCCTCTGTGCATTAACCAACCAACCAACCAACCAACCCACTCACCCACCCTCTGTGCATCACCCAACCAACCCTCTGTGCATCAACCAACCCACCAACCAACCCACCCTCTGTGCATCAACCAAGCAACCCTCTATGCATCAACCAACCAACCCACCAACCAACCCATCCACCCACCCTCTGTGCATTAACCAACCAACCAACCAACCAACCCACTCCACCCACCCTCTGTGCATCACCCAACCAACCCTCTGTGCATCAACCAACCCACCAACCCACCCTATGTGCATCAACCAAGCAACCCTCTGTGCATCAACCAACCAACCCACCAACCAACCCACCAACCAACCAACCCACCCTATGTGCATCAACCAACCAACCAACCAACCCATCCACCCACCCTCTGTGCATCAACCAACCAACCAACCAACCAGCCACCCACCCGTCAACCCACCAACCCACCCTCTGTACATCAACCAACCCACCAACCAATCCAACCACCAACCCTCTGTGCAGCAACCAACCAACCAACCAACCAACCCACCCACCAATAAATAAATAAATAAATAAATAAATAAATAAATAATAATAAATAAATAAATAAATACACACACACATACATAAATACATAAATACATACACACACACATAAATAAATAAATACATACACACATACATACATAAATACATACACACACACACACACACACACATAAATAAATAAATAAAAAATAAATAAAAATAAATTAAAGTTGCGAGAGCAACATTGACGGCTCCTTGGCTTGGATAATTTCTAAACATTTGGTACCTGATGTCGAAAGCAGTAAAGGTTATAGCTGATATGGATCATATCATTGTCAGTAATGAGAAATACTTCAGTGGTAAACTTTGAATTCTTATGTTTTCAGGGTTAGAAACAAAGGATTGTGTTGCATGGTATGGGTAATTGCACGTATGGCTTTGAAACAGCTGTTGGTTTGATTAGAGATTCGAAGGAAAAAGAATAATGCACTTTCAATTGCTAATAACGTATTCCTTTTGACTGAAAATGTGGTTGTTTATGGTGTTTATTTTCGGGTGAGTGTAGATACAATTTCCAGCTAAATATCAACTACAGCCAAGTTGAAATGCGACACAAAGCGCCCGTGCTCTGTACTTGTGTAGCATGTACCAATATCCACAACACTGTTTCTCTCACGCTGAGCTTAGTTGACACATGTCATCGGTTCCCAATTGTGCAGATCAATGTTCAAGCTGATAATCACTGGATTGTCTGGTCCAGACTCGATTATTTACAGACCGCGGACATACAGCTTGAATATTGCTGAGTGCGGCGTAAAACTAAACTCACTCACTCACTCAATCAATCACTCAATTCTGTGTAGCGCTAGCTCTCGTCATTGTCAATTGAAATTGACATCGTCTCCCATATCTGCACGTGGACCACGCTTTGCAGTGGTAGTCTCTCTATAGGAGATATCGTCCTTGCGCCTTCCTTCAGACTGTCGCATGTTTTGCACGGGTAATCTGCCGTGCTCGTGCTGTAAATGTCGATGAAACTTATGATACATTCGGCAATGTATCCCTGGGCCGTCGGTGATATAAAGAAGTCCCTATTTCGTTAAATCTGCCCAAACTTTGGGTTTTTGAATGTAAGCATTATTTATGATGACTGGTACGTTGTTGAAAGTCTGTTTGCGTCATATTTAGCGTGTTCAGCCTGGAGTTGTGGGTGAGTTTGTTTGGTACTCTTTTTCTTTCATTTGGGGCACGTCTCAAACAGTTTTTTTCCCTTTTCCCTGCATTTGTGCAATTTTCAATGCCATATGGCCGACAAACGATCAAACTTTTGATATGCATGTAAGAACACGAAATGTTAAGCATCTTCTGTTGATGCATACTGCCAAGTTTTACTGCCTTCTGTGCAGAACTTGAGCAGCTATGCTGTTTAGAATGTAGTATCATCAGAATCTGACGAAATCCAATATGGCCGCCAAGCAATACACATTTTGACATGCACCCAAGAACAAAAAAAAATGTTCAACACACTTAGTTACTACGTACTGCCAGATTCTAGCTGCATAGTTGAAATAGTTATGACGCTGCGATTTTTTGAAAATACATTTTAGTACAAAAATAAACAACAGAAGCAAACATCTAGATATCCGTAACTAATCACGATATCGCAACATAGCTTATGGGCAATAATATCTGAGGTATAGATTGTACATCTGCTCATTTACAGCGTTCTACAGTTCATACATTCAGAGTTAAGGATTGCGAAAATGCCTACCCTACAAAATCTGCACATTTCCGATAAACATCTTCAATCCAATATGGCCGCCGCATCACGTGACTTTTGACATAGGACCAAGAACAGAAAATGTTCAACAACCAAAGGCCACTTCCGAACAAGCGTTTAAAGTGTTGTATGTGCTAAGTTTGGTTTGGCACAAAATGGCAAAGAAGCCCGTGAAAGTTTTGAAGACAACTTTTGCCCAGAAGTAGCGTCCAATATGGCGGCCATCATATACTCATAGTAACATTTTACGATGCTACTGTGTAGGAACGTGCATGGACACAAAGTATGCAACGTTTGAAAGCCATAGCTCTTGTAGTTTCAGTGCAGCACATTTTGGGAGGAAAGTAGTCAGCATTTTGCTGAAAAACATCACCAAAAACTTCAATCCAAAATAGCGGCCAAACGGTGCATTTTAGCGACTTGAGCCGTCCAGGCGAAATTGTAGGCATTTTGATTGCGCATCTGCTCAAGAACTTTGGCACACATTGGAACATTAGTTTTGGAGATATTTGAAATTGAAATTGAAATTTTTGAATTAATTTTGAATTATCTGCCCTTTGCTATTGGGCCTACAGCCTAGAGATTTTAAAGCGCGATATTTACACCTCGGTGGGCATCTGGGTGAGATTTTGTCAAGGCATTCTGTCCAGCAGTGCTCTCTGTAGCTCTGGTACAAAATACGGCGGAAGAATAAATAATAATAATAATAATAATAAAACACGAACGATTACAATAGGTCTCCTGCCTAATGGCAAGGAGCCCTAATAAATAACATAAATAAAAAAAACAATGTAACAAAAGCCATAAATAATGAACGTTCCCTTAAACGGACATTACATATCCACTTTTTTCTATTCTGCACGAAGATGTAACATGTTGCATCATTACACTGTTACAAAACAAAACATTCATGTTTCTTTTAAAATGTTTCAAGACTGATCTCATTTTGGTGGTTTTGAGACAGTGCAATAGATATGCAGTTAGCTGCCCTTCTTGTTCAAACTCAAGATCACAAAATGAGGCCTATAGTACCAGTTCTTTTTACAGTTTGTACCTTCTAGTATCCCCCACACACACACACACACACATACACATTGTCATGAGTATCACAAATATTCTTCAATGTATGTACAAATGTAGCATTTATCAACTGAGACAATAAACCATTTCAGAAAAATGAATGACGTGAGAAAATGCCATATCTGAAGCCAAATGAGAAACTGGCACAACCTCATACTTAACATTTGCATACCAAATTATGATTCATCTTGAGTTTATTAGTCCCATATACTGTACCCATCAGCTAATACCTACAGTATCTTGGTGTCATCACATCTACTCTTGTTTGGAGTCTGTTCTCCCCTTCCTGAAAAGTAAAATTATTTATCACCAAGTGCAAACATGTTCCTTTAGCATAAAGGAATGCTTACCATTATAATATTTCTTAAAAGTGTCTCAAATTGTAATAACCTTTTGTCATGGGCTTCTCCTTCTTTTTGCATCTGGCAATGAGTCTGTTAGGACAATACATGTGAAAAAATATGATATTTTACCTACTTTGGTACAAATCCAGGCATCAGCAATGTTTTCATTTCAGGGTACATATAAGAGTGAGTAGGTGAGTTAAGTTTTATGCCACACTCAGCACTATTCCAGCTATATGGTAGCGGTCTCTGAATAATCGAGTCTGTATGAGACAATCCAGTGATCAACAGCATGAGCATCGATCTACCCAATTGGGATAAGATGACGTGTCAACGAAGTCAGCAAACCTGACCACCTGATCCTGTTAGTCGCCCCTTACGACAAGCATGGGTTACTGAAGATCAATTCTAACCCGTATCTTCATGGGTTCATATAAGAGTGGATCATTGTAAATGGTTAAAATGTACTGTTTCTTTGTTGGCTCTAGAAATTGCTAAATATCAACGAATGCTTCATCACACACTCTAAACGAATTACCTCTTGCATTTAGGCACTATATACCATCCATACCTGTGCTGACCATGCACTTGTTTAAACAGTGATGATTTTATTTACCACTAAGTTACCATCAACCAATGTTCACCCAGTGACATAAAATCAGTCGAGTGCTTTTTTTTGTTCTTAGAAACTTACCTATGACCCTGTCATAATTTTTGTGTGTGTGTGTGTGTGTGTGTGTGTGTGTGTGTGTGTGTGTGTGTGTGTGTGTGTGTGTGTGTGTGTGTTGTTATTCCTATTTGAAATCGATGGCAATAACACATTCTTTAAATAAAACAACTATTTGACACAATCCAGCTTGATCATATAACCTTGGGAACATTGATAAGAAAGATTACTGTCATAAAAACATTAGCCCTCTCAAAAGTAGTACATATTTTAAGCTCATTGCCTAATCCTCCAGATGGCTTTTAGCAAGTTTCTTGAAAAGATATTTTTCAAATTCATTTGGAATGGTAATAATGATAAAATAAAAAGAATCACAATGAAAAGATTAAAGGCTGAAGGGGACTGGGTATGGTTGATATAAAAACATTTATTGAAGCTCTAAAATTATCGACTCTTAGACAATAATTACTGTAAAAATCATCCGACAATAATCCTTTTGATATACCTTATAATGATATCTTCAAGTATGGAGCAAATATTCACAAAATACTTAACATTGAAAACCTTATTGGAAAGATATTAAAAAAGCATGGAACAATTATTGCAAAAGGTTAATGCTGATTCTGACAATACTGATCACATTCTTGCACAACCATTATGGCTCAATCATAATCATAAAACACTTATATTAGACACTGGGCGGATAAGGGTTTATTGACAGTAAAAGATGTATGTGATGAGCATGGATTGATGCCTTTTGATAAGTTAAAGATACAATACAAAATAAGAGGGACACAATTAGACTATAACTATCTACTTCAAATCTGACCTGATATTCGGAAAAATGTTATTAAAAATACAGTTATCATTCCTTCCTACAATTCATACATCAATGTTTACCAAAAGAATTGAAAATTTTATAATAAATTGTATATTTATATACTTATCCTATCTCACGGTATGCACCATCTCTCTCTTCTACGACCATGTGTGGAAACGTGCTGTCAGCTAAGTTGAGTCAAATCTAACTGGCTTCTGACCCGTCCTGACCTCTGCCTGCACCCCAACATCAATGCCTGTCAATCATCCATCAAAGCGTGCGGCTCGCCTAAACGATCACATGACCACCTCTACTTGTCATTCTCGTCTTGGAGCTTCAAGTAATCTGTGATGTGGGGCAGGTTGGGTGGGTCCTAACGCGTGAGATAGGAATATAAGTATATAAATATACAATTTATTATAAAATCTTCTAATTTTTAAACTTATCCTATCTGACGGTATGCATAATGCCACGGTTGGTAGGCGGGTTGCAGATTACCCGGTTACTACTACCACCGGGAAAACGGTTTTTTTTGTTGTTTTTTTTGGTTTTTTTTGAGGTAACCCCTTGGCTTACACAGCACAAAAACTCTAAGGAGTGGGCGCTCCCGAGTTAATGTGGTTTTCAGCCGCAACTTTTGACAAGCAAAAGGATGCAGTTTGGCAAGTAGGCCCTGCCAGCCCACGATTTATCAGGTGACCCAAGTGAATTAAAGTCCAGGACCTTAATCTGGACAGTCCCTGCTTCGAAACTATCCCCCACAGACACACGCTGGAAGGCGGTGAAAGAAGGAATAGCCCGGTTGCTCAACTAGTTTAACGTTCAGTACCAATCTCCCCTAACTTACCAAAGGTGAGAAAGGACTTAGGAGCAGGTTTGAAAACCATACAGGTAATCGGGATCAACACTTCACTGACGTGATTGCTCAAAGAGTAGAGGTCAGTAAGCGGAATGTCGACCTTCTCTACATGTAGTACAGGACTTGCCTCATAGTCTTCTCGCCATGGTGTGACAGTACCAACACGTCCTAGTTCTCTAGGTGAGAAGGGTCTAGACCCAGGTCAAAAAGTACGAAGATAAGGATAACATCGATATCTTTTATTATGTACAGAGCAGAACCGACCGAAGAAGGATTGCTTTATCTGCGAGCACGGTCTGAAGACAGTTGCTGTGCCAGAACCAAAGGGACGAATTGGTGTAGTCCTTCCACATCTGTCAGTGAGAGGTCCTGTAGGTAGTGTGAGGAGAACACAGTATCGGATCTCCAAAAACAGTCCTCCATGATGGACTGATGGGAACAGTTCCTGTGAAGAGCCATGGTTGACGCAAGAGCTCGGGTCTCATGAGGCTTGGCCATTGCTGGCGGAGGTAGGTTAGCAAAGGTATAGGCATGCAGGATCGTAGTTCTCATCCAAAAAGCCAAGGTAGTACGGGAGACTTCCGAAGTTGAGGCAGTAGATATAGGGATGAACAGTCTCTTACGTAGTCTTCGACGATCCTGCGAGGCAGCTAGATAAATCCTCAATGCTCGAACTGGGCATAAGGAAAGATCTTCCGTGTCTTCTGGTCTCAAGATGGTAGACAATGGTGGGATCGTAAAGATGAGATCCAGTTGTCCTGGTAACTGATTCTTTGCCAGGAAATCCCACCGCAGACCAAGGAAAACTTTCGCATGTCCAGTCTTTTTCAAATCGTACTCGAGAGACACATCCAGAGCATGCAACTCAGAGATACGGGCCGCTGTAGCCAAGGCCAAGAGAAAGAAGGTCCTGAAGAAGATATGTTCAAAGTCTTTATCCTTCAAAGGTTCATATTCAGCCGAACTGACATGAGCAAGTACAACAGAGAGATCCCAAGCTGGAGGCCGGAACTTCTGGGATTGATCAGCCAATTTGAAAGACCTTAGGAGAGACTGGAGTTCAGGAACACTGGAAATCTTCACACCCGAGGCTGTAGCAATAACTGTGTTAAGGGCAGCCAGATAGGGAGATAAAGTTGATCCTTTAAGTTTCCTGGAGGTCCGAGATGTTGAAGATATTCTGCCACCATCTGCGGGGATGCCATAGTAGGAGACAAGATGCCCTTCTTCCTGCAATAAGCTTCAAAACTTTTCCACTTGTCATCGTAGAGTGACCTGGTAGAAGAACGATGAGCTGTAGTGATGGCAGTGGCAACACGTAAAGAATAACCCTTAGCCGTTAATGATTGATGTAGATGCGTCAGCGGAGACCAATGGAGTTGATCGGAGTGTGGATGAACCAATAGATCGGGTCGATTGGGGAGCGGCACGGGATCTGGTTCGGCTAAGTCTTGAAGATTTACGAACCAACTTTTGGCCGGCCAGTAGGGCACAAACCAAAAGCAGAGTTATCCTTTGAGTTGCACGCAATTTCACCAGAATGCGAGGAAGAAGGGCCACTGGTGGAAACGTGTAAGCGTTCAGATCTTCCCACGGAATGGCCAGAGCATCCAGGTCCCAAGCTAGAAGGTCCGGTATTGGTGACACAAACCGAGGTAGCTGATGATTGAACCTCGTGGCGAAGAGATCTACTGTTGGAAACGTCATTGGAAGGCAAAGAGTCTGAAACACCTGGGGATGTAATTTCCATTCCGTTGGAGAGGGACGACTCGGTCGAGACAGAGCAACTGCAATCACATTCTTCACCCCGGAAATGTGGTTGGCCCGCACTATGATTTTGAGGGAATCCACCAGGTTGAAGAATCGTTGTGTCCACTTTAGAAGCCGTGGAGACCCTGTTGACGCCATTCTGACCACACCACCGCCGCGTTGTCGGATCTGACCATGAGAGAGTTGATTGTAGAACATCCTGCCAGTGACTGATTGCTAGAATCACTGCCCTGAACTCCAGAATATTGATGTGAGAAGCGTGATCTTCGGGAAGACCACAGCCCTGCCACTTGTAGATTGAGAAGGTGAGCTCCCACCCGTGTTCCGACGCATCCACATACAGGTGGTGAGATGGAACAAACGGCTCTAAACAGACTCCATTGCAGACATTCAATTCTATCATCCACCACAGTAGATAAGGACACGCTCAAAGCACCACCGGATTCCCCACTCTGATGTAAGGTGCTAGAAATAGCTGTAACGGACGAAGTTGTAGTTGGCCCCTGAGGGTCAACGCCTGAGCCGACGTCAAGAGGCCTAGGAGTTCCTGCCATTAACCTGTGTGTCGAAAACAGCTCCGATGAACTGAAGTCCGATTTCTGCAGATTGATTAACCATCCTAATTGGCGAAGAAGCTGTATCGCAAACTGCATGTGACGAACCAGAAGGGCATGATCGTTCTGTGCCTGAATGCAGTCGTCGATGTAGGCTTCAAACACTGTCCTCTTGCGATGAAGAAAACTGGTGATAGGCTTCTTTACCCATGTAAACAGCCACGGGGCCGAAGAAATTCCAAACCGGAGAATATGACATTGATAGTGGATGTCCTCGAAGATGAACCGAAGGAATTTGCGATGCGCCGGGAATATCGGGATATGGAGGTAGGCATCCTGAAGATCCAAACTGACCATGTAGTCTCCCGGCTTGATAATTGTCTTGAGGAGTGCCATCGATATCATGCGAAAATGAGGCGGGGGCTGCAGAAATTTCTCGTTGAAAGTCTTCATGTTGAAGATTAATCTCAGTTTGTCCGAATCCTTCTTGGGCACCAGAAAGATTGGAGAATAGAACCCTGGATTGGTCGGGAGATTCGATCGCAAGTTTCTTGAGTAAAGTGTCTATCGTTGATCGCAGAACAGCCGATTGTTGTTTGGGATACGTTCTGCGATCCGGAAGTATTGTGAGCGGAGGTTTCCCGATGACTGGTAACTGGAATCCTTTGGTTAACATGGACAGGACGTAAGGGTATCCCAATATTGTCCAATTGGGAGCATAGGTACCCAGTCGGCCTCCTACTGGGGAAATCTGAAAGGGTACGACTGGAGGTGGAAGTTCCCAGTCGCCTTTCAATGTCAACAAGTCATTGCCTATCACGTCTCTGTGAGGTGGGCTGGTCGGTAGTGGAAGTTGATCGTGGAGCAGTGGCAGTTCTTCGTTGGCGACTCGATCATCCTCTTCCGTAGGAACCCCTCCCACGAAAAGAAGCCGTAGAACCCGAGCGAAGGTCCGGATTAGTAGGGACATAGTGAGCTGGTCGTCGCTGTCTCATTGATTGCTCCACTTGTAGTCGCTGGAACCTCAACAATTCGACCGAGACTTGTAGATGGGCATCCTTCCCTGCTCTTTCAGCTACTTCCCTAATCGCCCTGTTGAACAGAGAACTGCCCGACCAGGGGGCGAAACAGGTCCGTTCTGAATCTGTCTTCCCAGGATGATAATTGTAACGGTCCTCTACGCCTCATAGCCGTGACATAGGAGAAGAAATGAGCCAAGAGATCTAGGATGGTTTGGAATTGTTCCTGCAATAACACCATAGCCGCTCGGATGTATGCTTGCTGATGGGTTGTAGCATGTGCGACAGACATGGCCACCGCTTCAGTAGTTGTCAACATTAAGTTCAATGGAGCCATAATCTTCCTTATGGACGCATCTAAATGTATCAGTTCATGGTCTTCGACCAGAAAGGGCGAATAATCTGTCTGTTTCGTCCCCAACAGCGTGATATCATCATCTACTGGAGGAGCGGCAATCATAGATGACAATCCATGTACATGAGCCGATGCCAAGTTGAAGCGAGGCGCAGCAAAACTATCTTTAATCTTCCTCAAACTAGCAAAAGCCTCATCCAGGGACGCAGTCAGCTGAGTGATGCACGGTCGGGGAGGGAACATGATAGAACAAAGTCTTCATATCAAAACTGGATAAAATGTCATCCTTCGAAGTACTACGCTGTAACTTGAGGTTATCAGCAATCCATATAAGTAGCTGAGGTGAGTCAACAGCATCCACACTCACATCCGAAGGAGACATACTTCCTGAAGACATAGACGGCGTTGTTGAACGTAGAATCTCTTGCACAGGCACCGCTGGCGTAGTCGAAATCCCTGATGACTGAGTAACAGGAGATGACACTGGCTCCTGATGCTGTATAGCTGATGCTACCGCCAACACAAAGGCATCAAAGTCCATAGGTTGAGACGTTGCCCCCTCAGACACTGGATTCCAGGAAAACGGCAAAACAGATCTCGCCGTCGAAACTGTAGCAGAAGGAACTGATGAAATTGTAGCAGCCCCAGAGGGAAGATGAGGTATGTCACGCAGCGAGGATGAACATACAGCTGATTGAGTCACGCCCACATGAGATGATGGCACTTGTGTGGTAAACGCTGAAACCTGAGGAAGCGTTGAACCATGAACCACTCCAGTAGCTTGAGACCATACCGCACCAGGAACACCATAAGTAAGCGTTGAGCCAGGTGGCCCCTGAGTGAAACTCGCAATAGGAATCCCTGGAGTGAACGTTGTTCCAATAACACTATGAGTAAGCGCCGAGCCAGGACGGCCGTGAGCGAGCAGCATGATGAAGCGTCGAACTAGTAGGGAGTGTCAAACCGGAAACGCTGGGAGCAAACGCCGAACCAGGAGGAAGCGTCGAACCCTGAACACCGGGAGCAAGCGTCGAACCGGGTGGAAGCGCTGAACCAGGATGAAGCGCCCGGACCGGGGAGTGAGTGCGCACCAGGAGTCCTAGGAAGGGGTGCCAAACCGTGAATGCCATGAGCAAGCGCCGAGCCAAGACCAACATTAGTGAGTGCCAAACCGGGAATCCTGGGAGGAAGCGCCGAACTGGGAGCACCATAAGGAGGCGTCGAACCAGATGCAAGCGTCAAACCAGGACCACTGGGAGGAAACGCAAAACCATGAAGCACCGAACCCGGAGTAAACACCGAAACAGGAATACCAGGGTTAAGCGCCGAACCAGGAAAAACAAGGGTTAAGCGCCGAACCAGGAGGAAGCCCCGAACCGGGAACACCAGGGGTAAGCGTCGCACTGGGAGGAAGCGTCGCACTGGGAGGAAACACCGAACTGGTAGTAAGCGCCGAATCCATCCAAAGCGCCACACTGGAAGAGAGCGGCGCTCTGAGTAGCCACGTGGGATTCGTGACAAGCGGCGCTCTGCCCGTATATAACTGTCCTAATGGGAGCATCACTCCCAAGCGCTGCTCTGGTTGAAAGATCCGCACTGCCTGTAACCGTCACTTGTGATGTAATAGTATGAGTAGTCGCCACCTCCGACCCATTAGGGCGTTGAGTCACATTTACCAACAACGATGGCCGTGGTTGTATGTCAGATGTAGACAAACAACAATACGTGGAAGTGATGAATCTTCCAAAGTGATAGGACTAGACGAATGGGGTCAGAACAGTTGAAGCACAGAAAATCTTCTTTAGGAGATTTGGAGTTAGAACGTATTGCAGATTTTATTCGGCGATCTAATTTAGAACATTTTGGCTCCGATGGACCTCCTGATGGATTCCTCCGATCTCTATCTGCCTTGCGCCTGCTAGCTACCCGAAGATACTCTGAGAATGCATCGTCGTCCAGGTTAACACATAAACTACAACGTTTAGACCAATCGCATCGTTCATGGCAATCCACGCAAGAGTTATGAGGGTCCGCTGACGAATAGTTACTATTGCATCTATCACAATGTTTGCGTTTCTTTGAAGCGTGACGATTTGCTTTCCCCATAGTAGAAAACACAAAGAAAAAACTCTCTTAACCACAACACACGTCCACACAGCGTGGCGACAAGAAAGAGAATGACAAGTAGAGGTGGTCATGTGATCGTTTAGGCGAGCCACACGCTTTGATGGATGATTGACAGGCATTGATGTGGGGGTGAAGGCAGAGGTCAGGGCGGGTCAGAGGCCAGTTAGATTTGACTCAACTTAGCTGACAGCACGTTTCCACACATGGTCGTAGAAGAGAGAGATGGTGCATACCGTGAGATAGGATAAGTTTAAAAATATATATTAAAGCTCTCAAAGGGTTCAAGATTACTTAATGACAAGTGTATTTCTAAAAATGACAAACTTGAGATTTGTACTAAATGGGAAATGATATTTAATGATTGTGAATTTGATTGGCACAAAAACTTCTATTGACATGTATTGAAAGATGTTAAACTTCTTTATTTTCAATACACATTTCTGCAAATAGTTATTTATACTAAAATATAATTATCAAAATGAACCTGACTGACAATGATTTGTCTACCGTTAGTTTGCAATGATGTTTCTGAGAGCATTTGTTGTGCTTATTAGGACTGTTGTGAAACCATAAAATTCTGGAATCATCTCGAAATCAATTAATAACTATTTACCATGAAAAATAAACATTACAAAATATTTGATTTGGTTTGGTACATTACATAATGATGTATTACTAAATCAAATCATTATCTCTGCCAAAAACATATCAATTTATGTAAATTTTGAAAATCAATTCCAAAATTCATTAAATATAAAATGGCATCAAAAGAGATATCTTCTGTTCAAAAACTTTATTTTCAAGGGAAACAATGAAATTGATAAATTCAGTCTTAAGTCTTAAATGGAATTCACTCATGCCAATATTCAGCAACAAATTATAATTACATCTTTACACCTTTTCTGTGTTTTGTTGTTACTGTATACCTTTGACTATGGGAACAAATAACAAAAATACATAAAAAACATGGGAATGTTAAGATACAATACGAATACACTTTGTCAAACTGATTTTAAATCATAGCTTTTGTGCAAAGAGTAACAAGAGGGCACAGAAATCTACATCCTTTTCCCTTTCAATGGTGCATAAAATCACCAGAAGTGTAAACATAAGAGGGAACATACCTAAAGCATATGAGCACAAAGTTACATAATAATGACTACACCGAAATCTTTCACTCACTCCCTATTCTTAAAGCTTTCAGTACCTTGTAATGCCATGAATTAGAAATGATACCCTGGTGCTTTTCAGTGACTGAGTTTTGCATTTGACAGCAAAGACTGAAGTCATAAATTCATAATAATAATAATCATAATAATGTAGCATTCATCAGTCCATTAATGTTTGTATGATGCTGTACCCTTCTTTGTAATTGACTCTGCATTATAATTAACATCCCAGACTACCAGTACTCCAGCTGTACCTTAAACTAGTTTACCAAGACTGACCACCTCCTGGTCACCTGACTCCAACATAGGGGAGTTTTCCTGGGGATCTATTTTCACCTATATAGATACAGCACTGTTGTATGACATGGGATAACAGATGTGCCCACTTGCCTAATTAAAATGCTAAATCTAAAAATTCAACAGTGCCCCTGCATACAGTTCAGATTGCTCCTGACAGCAAGAATAGGCATCAACTGAATTCCAAGCTTTTCCTCAACAAACTGTTGATCTGGACTGGGGCAAGCCCAACATGGGATGGTATGGTGAACAACCTGTAAACATATGAAGTTATTTATACACACAAACATTTGTTTGTAATGCCATAATATAAATAATAACTGCATCCATGTGTTGAAGTTTTCTGAGTAAACCATGAAGGGATGCACAAAATAGACACAGATGTTGAGTAGTAGAGGGTTAATGATTGTAGAGGGAATGACCAGGTCCAACAAAGCCTCTGCAAAGCCTTATTCCCCAAATAAGGCTTTGGTCGGACCCTTAGCTCTTGCTACCATTACCCCTACTATGAAAAGTTTGGGACGCTAGCGGATACGAACTCCCGCGGCTGAATTGTGTATAACGTGCCGCTATGACATAGAAAGATAGAAAGGTTCTAAAAAGTAGTAAATGTCCCGGCAGCCACAATTCCCCCAAGGGTGAAATCGAAAGATGATGTTGCGCTTCCTCCCCTTGGGAATTGTGCCGGCTGCCTTTCTCACCATGAGAGTGCCCCGCTCAGCTAAGTGCTTTTCAGCGACCCAACTGATATGATCTTGATTCCTTACCGAAACACCTCACACAAAGTTGCAAGGAATCTCCTGAGGCAACGGCGGGATACGAACCCACATGTATAGCTCGCGCAAACTATACATAATGGGCCGCACCACTCAACCGATTGAGCTACCGGGGACATAGCTGAATCATCTCGGTTTAACGGGTCTATCCTGAACTAGCACTTTCCTGATCACGTGACACTATGCGGTAACACTGTGCCGTACGGTACGATCAATAATTCTTCTCTTACAAACCCTCTGCCCGGCCCATCCCTCAAGTAGTACAAGTTAGGCTCGTCTGCTTTAATGTCCACTTTATCTATGTTGTAAGTTTTGACTGACCATATAGGATCGGTGGCTCGCTTACGGCTATCACCCTCGTGTTCCCCCGGCTGGTATAGATACCCTCACTAGGGCCCTGTCTGGTATCTGTTTCTCCTTCCCACGCAAAGGAGCGGCCGACTGTGCAACTATTGATTTTAGTTTGATAGCGTCTGCCGGTTTCGCCGGTGAGACGGGTGACCTCATGGTTTATTGCCGACACCACCTTAGGTAACCTCGTGACCCATTCAGTTGATCGTTTTCCCGGGGTGGCCATCTCCCTAGCATACTGATGGCCGAATAAGCGCTCAGCCAAAGTCCTATTAAATCTCTCAACTATGGCTTGGCTGCGATGGGCTCCGCCGTGCCACGCCTGACCTTTGTATCGTGTTTGGCTAGCAGTTGTGACACGGCACCCATGAACTCCCGCCCTGGGTCAACTTGCAGCTCTGTTGGCCACGTCAGCGGACTGCGTTTGTATATGCGTTCGAATCCTCTGGCTACCTGGACCGAATCTTTCGTGGTCAAGGGTTCGGCTTCCTTGTAGCGACTGGCCACATCCACGACTGTTAAGGCATACTTGTACCTTTTATCGTGGGGTAGGAACAGTAGGTCTGCCTGGTGAACGCTATTAGGTATGTTAATACCGAACTTCCTTCTAGGCACGTAGCGTGGTGGTGGCAAATAGATCTGCCACAGGGCTTGTTTTTCAAGCCACGCTTTGGCTTCCTCCGGCGGTACTCGCGCCATTTTAGCCAGCTTATCTACAGCGCTAGCTCCTTTCCAGTACCCACGCGGGCTATAGTAAATAGCCTCAAACTTTTTCTGGTTCCGTGACATGTCTTGGTTCAATTTTCTCATGCCCATACGCATACGTGTTTATCCCATCAATAGCTATCCAACGTTTAGTGTCCATAGGCGACAGAGACGTCTTGTTTATAGTCAGCCCGTATATCCTATGGCCATCACTTCTAAGTGTGTTCATTTTATGTCTAAAGGTACGGGTCTTGAACAGGGCTTCCTTGAATCTGGCGTGTTTGATGTGTTGTTTCACCACGTACTTCTTAACACCCTTAGCCTTCCGGATCTCACTATTGTCGGCTTTCAGTATGGAGTACATCTTAGGCCTCAACCCTATGTACTTTCGGCTATGGGCGTGCCAGCACACTCGTCCTTCATCTTACCTAGGACCTTTTTATTTACCGTACTGTGTATGGCATGGTCCTTGGGGTAGTCGCTGGTGTCGTACAAATCGAGGTGTTTTTTCATGTCCTCGTACACGTCCTCGGTTTGAATCTCCATCAGCAGGGAATCCGTGTCAGTGTACAGCACTTCACACCTGTCGTCGTACTGTTTCTTAAGCTCGTTGTAGTAAAAGTCGTACATCAGGTGTTTGATAAATCGAGGATGCTCATCCCCACGTAAACAGGCCGGTTGAATTTTATGTGGCTTTTCTTCATGTGTAGGGCAACTAGGTCATCGGTGAATATCTTGCTACGGTTGAATGCCGGACTGGCTATCAGTCTCCTGAGCTTGTCTTCCTCATTCGACCGAACCAGCTTCACGGTCACGCGTTTCCTCAGGTTCTCCATAGTCTTACCGAACACCGAGTTGTTCATGAGCTTGTAGAGATTTTTCTCAAAGTCACTGGTTGCAAGCTTTCGGAGGTCTGTGTTCATTCTGATGTAGGGCTCCATCCATGGGCTCTGGTCGAACACGAGCACCCTGTGTATTTTGGTCAGCCTCATACCCAACGACAGGTACAGCTGTAGGTTGCGATAGTGAACGATGTACTTGGTCTTATTCATTAAGTTAGGCACGAGTTTTTCAACGTCTGTCACCCGCCCACCTAACAAGTTATGTTGGTACTCAGACATCCAGTCTGGGTTAACTGTTGTATATACCTCTCTTTGATTGAATTTCGATCCAAAAGTTTCGGGGGCATGGCCTATTCCCAGCGTCAGGACACAAAGAGTCGATGACGTCACGGATCACGCGATGGAAAAATACGGTCCTAGTGGAAGAAGCGACCAATGAGAGGCAATCAACCCTATGACGTCACGAAGACGCGATGCCAAATATGGTCCCATAGCGTCCCCTCGCTGTACAATGGTTTGGAGATGAGTGTTGATTGGTTTTCGATCATAATTTATCCAATCAAAGGGAGTACCGATAGAACAAAGCCTATCAAAATATATGAACGTAGCGTCCCTACGTCAGCGTCATTTCCTTCGAGTCATCGTTTTGAAAACTGTGTGGGGGTCCCACAAATTCAATTTCAACTGAGGTGAGAACCGAATTACGTATTTTCATTATTTATTGATTGATTGATTGATTGATTTTTTCAACTTCCTTTTTGTATAGTACGTGAAACTGATCGTAATGAACTGACGGTTTGAAAGAATACAAGACAAAAAACAAAGACGAAAAAACGGTGTAGTAACAAGCCCTTATAAGTCAGTTCATTCATACGCTATTCGAGTCCGTTTACATTCCATTGGCATAAGCTAAACTCAGTCAGTCAGCCATTAGCATAAGAATACTGTGTTAGGGCTAATGGAATAACCGATCCCCAGCCCTAAACAAGCCTCGTTGAGCGACCCCGCGCAGCTGGAGACTAAGGCAAAGTCTCGGCAAGGACCGTCATTTGAGAGCGACCCGCCATACGGTGGGAATTCATTTTCATCTCTCTCGCGAGGACCGTGATTTGTGACAGCGCTATTAACCATAACAAATAAATACACACACAATACTCACAGTATGTCGATGATGTTCCAACGAATAAACAAATCCGAAAGCACAATAAATCCACTGTAAATTCCAAGAGCGTTCAGATATCGAGAAATCCTCGTTTTCCTCCGAGTTCTGTCGTTCATTTTAGTCGGGTGAATCTCTTATAATAATGCGGCCGAGATTTCGTGTACTCGGTCGACATATATCATAAAAGAACCCCCCAACACATTATTCCAAAAGACCCCAATTTCATAGAAGTTTTGTTTTTAGTTTTTTTTAAAAAATTCTTTATATTTTTTTAAAAGTTTGGTTGTTTTTTTTAACTTTCCCAAACAGCCAAATTAGTAATGGTTTCTAACTAAACTCTATCCGTTCCTGTATTTTTTTATTTTTTTTTTATTCTTTTTTTTTCTAAATTTTTTTTAAAATATTTACTTTTACAGCCAAAATAGTAATCATTTTTTTTCCTAAATAAATTCTATTAACTCCTTTACTTTGCCCAGTAACAGGTTTGGCCTCAGCCACGAGGAGTAAGATCTTCTGAAAGGATTAAAAAGAAAAGGAATGGAATTAGAATAAAACAAACTTAAGATTACTGGTTAATTGTCGCGTCTATAAAAAAAATGAATGAATGAAATGAATGAAATGAATGAATAAATGATACTCCACATGCCTCGGGCTGGGGTTTCCACCCAGGAGGGCGAATTCTGAATGGTCGGAGTGGTGTCACCGTTTTTCTCCCTTCAGAGTAGAAGTAACAGAATACATTTTAGAAATTATCAGAGACCGTATGCATTGTATCGCGCAGAACAGAAAAAAAAGACTACCATTAAATCAAGCGAATGCTTTCTATGGAGTTGGTTTTAAAATGTGTATACCGCGCATTAAAAACGATTTCTATTTGTAAATGTAGTAACATGTGGACTTACGTTGTCGGGGTCTCTACCCCCAAAACAGACATTTTTTTCGCGCCCTTTTGGGCGAACTCTGCCTCTGAGCTCTCCACCCAGGAGGGCGACTTCCGAGACGAGTTGGGAGTCTGCGTGTCTCCCTTTCTCTCCCTTCAAAGTAAAAGGAAATAGAACAAATTTTTGAATTATACGTTATATAACGTGGTGTCGTACGAGAAAACCGTTGAATAAAAACGCCTAAGCATCAAGACTATCGACAAATCAAGTATACCGCGCATTAAGTATACCGCGCATTAAAAAGCAATTTCTAGATGCAAGATGTAGTAAAATAGCGACTTACACGGGGAAGGCAGTTCTCCCTGGTAGGAGAGACGCCGCTTGAGAGTCGTCACTCCCGGACGAGCTACGGGAGTGCTGCTCCAGAGACTACAAATGAATTTAAAAATGAAAAAATAAGGGGAAAAGATGAACACGACTCGTTAAAAAAAATGTAATCCAATGATCCTTCGTTCGTAAAATTCTTTTGTCGACATAACATTCTAATAAAATTACCTAAGAAAATGAAAGAAAAAAGTACTTACTGATACTTCATACTTTGTGGGTGAGGCGGCGCCGTTATTGCTGTTAAAACAAACAAACAAAACATAGGGAAAAACAGTCAAACCAAATTAATTGCGATTAATAACAATATTATAACGTAATAATGTCATCGTGTTTCCAGAAGTAAAAAAACAAATACCGAAATACTCACATGGGAAAGGATGAATTCATGATGAATGAATGAATGCAGAGAGAAGTGATAACGAGATGTACTTAGGTCGGAACCCAAAACGCAAGTGACGCCAAAGTCGCGAAGAGGTACTATAAGATTTCAAGTTTCAAAAAATGAAAATGCTCTTTGTGACGTTGCCATTGGTTAAAAATGTTATGAAATCATGGGATACGGCCGACGCAACTGGCGTTGTAATTAGCGTTAAGTGGCACAAAGAGATACCAGGTCGTACTAAGCGATAAAGCATAGATCGGGAAGAATCTTTTAGGGTTTTATTTTGTTTGTTTTGTGTTTTCAAACAATTGCATTTTGAGATACGAAAAAATCAACATAGGCAAAATAAATGGGAATGACCCTGAAAAGAGTATTCTCTTGATTAATGTTTTTTTCGAATTGCGTTGAATAACATATGAAATAATAGGACGCCGATCGTGTAAAAGTCTCCGAAACGAACGTGTTTGGTAGCACCGATGAATAAAATGTTCGTTCAACGTTGGAAATAATGCAAAAGTTTCGTTAAAATCGATCCACTAGAACTCCAGTAACCGCCATCGAAAGCTGTTGACTGTCGTCAGTTATAGGTACCGTAATAATTTTAAAAATGCGCCGTATTAACGCTCTGAACTAAGAAATATTCTCACTACCCTACCTCGGGGTCGATTTCCAATTTTATTTGAATCATTTGTTTTTAAACAAAACGCGAGTATTTATACCAACCTCATCGTCGGATACGAGCTCGTTATGACGTCATCGTTTTCGTCATATCTCGTACTTATAGACCGATGCCGACGACATAGCGCGAACGGAAGCGGCTAGAACAAGGCGGCTCCAACGCACTAATCCGCATCGAGATCGGACCCATACAGACCGAGTAATGATCGATCTAAGTTAGAAGTGGGTCACGTGACCACAGGTGACGCCATAAAAGACGTCTTTTTTAATTTTGGCGATTTCTCCTTGCCTCCTTTTTCGTCGATTTTAAAAAATCTTTTTTAAGGACATCTACTCCCACAGACCTTTCCGTGAACGTGTCGGCGGCGTCTTACGACGTCATCTTGTATTGTAGTTGTGTTATGTGACTGTTACGTCGTTTCTATGCTATCGAATCGAGCGAAAATAATGGCATCGTGAATGTCTTGACCTAATCTACTGTTTCCTTTAGTATAACACCAATTAGAATAACTGTATCATGAAATATATATATATATATATATATATATTTTAGGCATGGTATCATTCATGTTTCAGATGGACAAATACCGTTCTATTTATGAAAAAATAGTGAATTCGTTCACATCGAGCGAGGGATCTCAGAGCTTGGTCCCTAAGACATGACCTCGAGAATGAAAGTACGTCATTCTGCGCGAATTTAAACTCATGTGCGATGAAATTGCTCAGGATCAAACCGATATACCACTCCCCATGGATTTTGGTATCCATTGTCCAGTCAACTGGTCGACTTCTCCAACCTCTGTTGTCACGCCAAAGAGGCCTTGTTCTGATGAAGAGGAAGAAGCAGCTGAGCTGGCCTCTTTGTGCATTGCCGACGGGGACTGGGAGGACGACCCATCTTCTGCAACATCCGTACAGTAAGCTTAAGAGACTTCGTCATAGCGAAGAAAAGAAGCAGCTCAGCTGGCCTCTGCGTGCCTTGCCGACGGGGACTGGAATGACAGTCCGTCTCCAAAAGGTTCTGACAATCAGTGAAGAGACTTCTTCCTGACGAAAGGAGGACGCGGCTCAGCTGGCCGCTCTATGTATTGCCGACGGGGGGACTGGGAGGACGACCCTTCTGAAAGCACAACACCTTCTCTTAAACACGTGAAATTCTCCGATCAAGGGAGGGAAAGAGTATCCCTTGTAAGACGCGTTGTGGTCAGATTTTCAAAATGTGTTAGATCTTAGAAGACATCGATCTGCATGCACACAGCGTTCATTATCAAATGTGCCAGCTGGACCATCAACCAGTGGGCAAATAGCGCCAGTCTCTCCAAACACATCCACGAAAGAGTTTACTCAGTTCCTACCAATAATTAGTCCAAGGGTCAATCAAGATTCATCGAGAACATTACTGACAGGATTCGATAGACTCGAGTCAATAACTTCTAACCCTGAAAGTCCCGATCAGGCTCCGTCAATCACGAGAGTCCCAGGATGTGTTCTTTAGCCCTGACACTGCGGCAACAGGGGTATCAAAACAAGCACCCTACGCAGTTTCATTTCGGAATGAAAAGACTTTTGCTAAAAAACGCAGCCATTCAGCGAGTGTATGAGGTCAAATTTAACGAACAATGGCAAGGACAAAGATTGCAAGATTTGGAGATGAACTTCACAGTATGATGGACGATGTTTTAAGGAGCCAGGGGGACATCTCGGCGACAATGATTTGGGTTGCGTTGTTATTCGCCACGAAGGTCTAGCGAGATGCTATTATTGTATACCTCTCAGTAAATTACAGGATCTTAATGCCAAAGTTGTTCTAGACACCATTTCCAAAACTTTAGCCAGCCACAATGAGTTGAAACTGGACTCTTCATTCCCAGAAGTAGATGTTGGCATGATCGAGGATGCCAAAGGGGCTGGAAGTGTCCATAAAATTACCAATGTAAGGAAAGCATCAAATTAAAGAAAGCCATTGTTGAAATACGCAACCAGGATCAACTCTGTTTGGCGCGATCTATCTCTGTGTCCTTAGCCAGAGCCTACCGAGTCACGGGAAAGAATGGAATGAATTTAGTCAAGGCATATCCAGGGCAAGAGATGAATTTGATCTCGTTATAACTCATAAAGAAATGCCCAGCCCCGATTATTCCCAAACGGCTTAAGAAAGATCAAAGGAGTGTAGTTCAAAATGTTTTGCTGAAAAATTAATGTATCGTGCCGGTTTGCCCCAAGACCACCCTTCGAGTCTAGCGATATGTTGGACTTTGAAAGTGCTGAATTGCGAAATACTGGTCCTCAGTGCAGAAATGGGCAACAAATTTATTGCCGCCGAGGGAAACTCACAGCTCCAAAAGCGGAAACTATTCATCTATTTAAATCGAAGAGAGACAATCACTTCCACTCGATTACGATGATCTCTGGATTTTTGGCAGCAACTATTGGTGTGACAACTGTCTAACACCCTACAACAAAAAGGCATCAGCATGCGTGTGAAACATGCACTGTATCGTTTGCAAATGCCCCTGGCTGTGAAGTCTCCGATACACGGTCATCTGTAAAGATTGCAAAGCATGACCTGTAGGTCAAAGGACTGACTTCATACGTCATAAGTGCACGACCAATTTCGAAAGAGACAGGAACTAGGCATCTGAGGTGCGACCAATGGAAGAAGTGTCAGCATTGTTTTCAAAGTATTAAGCGTGAAGACGCGATTTGGATCAACACACTTGCGGGGAATTACAATATGCAAATGGTGTAAAGAATATGCGTCCCTCAAGATCACAAGTGTTATCATCACCCTACTTCAAGAAAGGAAAGGCATATCCAAATTCGCGCGGTATTTCGAATGTACGCAGGATGACATCTACGTTTTTTGCAAAGATGGATACGTCCATCTTCCTGTCAAGTTTGCACCGTCGACACTTTGTAGCTCCTGCATACATCACCTTCTCTGCACTGCAACAACTGCTTAAAGAGTTCAATCTTGTGGAAGAGGCCAGAGCACAAAGCTAATTTACGTTTTAGCCAGGTCGGTTTGCGATGTATTGCAAAGGAAGAGGACTCTTTGGACAAACCTTGTCTTGCGGGACTTACGTTGTAAGACTTGCGGAAAACGTGACCAAAAAAGCAGTACATCGTTCCTCCTTGCGAGGACAAGTGTGGACTCAGAGAAGTTCAATTCTGTGGTAAAGACACGGCCTCGGAATTCTGTTCATGGTTGTTTTTCAGATCAACACAAACAATTCACCATATTTGCTCCTTAATTTTAAGAAGGGATATGAGCGGATGCTTCATTTCTTTCTTATCTCATCCAAAGCTCAATGCTCCCGCACCAAGTTATATACTGGCGGAAGCGCGAAGTGATGTACCTCCACATCGAAAGAGGTTTGAATGTGCGTCTTCTGGGGCAGCCTGTCGTCCTTTTCAATACCAGTCTACTTCAATAGCTACCAAAGATGTTTCACTTAACGGAGCTGAAAAGGGTTATTTCCCCACACTTCTTTAATACTCACAAACATCAAAACTACATGGGATGAATTCCGGAACCCGCATACTATGGGTATTGATTTTATAGGTTTAAAGACAGAATAACTTTTCTGGACTGGCATGCGGCAAGGAGACAAAATCTTCGAGTTCGCCGCTACGAAATGGAAACCTACTGCCCGTTCTGATGTTGATATCCACAAGGGCTTCGTCCGTCATGGTTTTAGGAATGTGATCAAGCATCCACCAGAGGGACAGAGACGACCAAAGATCCTAAAAACGGAGTCTCGTCATGGAGCGAGTTATCAAACACGAGCGTGGATCGACCCAGAGCGCTACCCATTGCCAATGTCTGTATGAAAGTCTTTAAAGAAAGGTTTCTGAGAAACCCTATCGTCACATCAAATTGGAGACTGCGACGATGAGAAATACGAGCTCCAACTGAGGAGAATGATGAAGGAATGAAATTTGTTGAGCAGACAATGAATGGAACTGCTGGAGGATTTTACTGCAAAATGGGAGCTACATGCGTCGAAGGAAACCTTACCCAGTCCAATAGCCCAAGTCCCACACGAAGGCTACACCAAAAAGGATCAATACAGCCGAGTGTCTATTCAATGGCTGGAATGGGCCGGCAATCATTTCAAAGGCATTCGCGCATACAACAACTTGTTGAGCGATGTTGAATTTCGCATCCAGGTCACTGATACTCAGCCCGGATGGGTATTTAACTTAGAGGACAAATACTATCTATCAGTTCGGCGGTTGCCTTCATTTGCGGATGTGTTGCGACGTACCCTCACAACCGTGACACAACCGTTCTCGCCCACAAGAACGCAACGAGTCCACGCACATGCTGTATGCATGAAATGAATTTTGGAAATCTCAAAGGGGTACAATTTGGTCGCGCTGTAGGATACGCAGGTACCGAAAAGGTAAAGAAGCGTACCTGAGGCTCAAAAACTTTGTCGATAGAAACTGGATCTGCGGGACGCGGATGTCAGAGGATGGCGCAGAGTGGTTTTCGGCAATGCCATGAAGACTACTACTACGAGGTCAGTGAGGATGAAGAAATTCTGTATCAAAAGATTTTTACTTCATTATACCCGAGTGTCAACTAAGTATGGAAGATATCCAGTTGGTCACCCTACCATCATCACGCAGACTTTAAGGCTTTGGACCCGTAATGGCATTGCCAAAGTGAAAATCAACCTCCCAGAGGCCTTTACCATCATCCCATCTTGCCTTACCAGTTCCAATGGGAAACTCAAGTTCCCTCTCTCTGCCCGTACTTGCGCGGATGGCAGGAACAACGAGAGCATTGCGAGCATCACGGAAGTGGAACGGTGTTCCATAAGGTACATTCTGCACTCAAGAACTTCTCAAAGCGCCTTGGAGAAGGCTACGAAATAGTAAAAATTTATGAAGTGTACCATTGGTCCGAAAGCACTCAATGCGATCCAGACACCAGAGCCAGGGTCTGTTGCGGCGGATATATCAATACCTTCCTAAAAGATCAAACGGGAATCTTAACGGATGGCCCGGCTCGAATTGTAAGAGATGAGAGTCGGACAAAAGGCAAAGTACACGAAGTATGCCTTCCGACACGAAGAGGAATGCAACTAGAAGATATGAAAAAATTCAAAGGAATCAGGACTAAGGGGCCTTGTCCAGGCTATAGAAAATGTGAGTCTGCAGTAAGAAGTTGCGCAGCCTTTCCAATATAGCGCAGATGATTCATCAATCCACAATCGCGGAGAGCATTTTACAGTTTTCTACAGATCCATCAAAATGCCATTCGGAATTTCAACGTTCATTCGAGTTTTACAACACCATTGGTCCCGTAGCAATTACGATTTCTTCGTACGGACAACGATCCTGCTTATATTTCAAGCAGCCTTTACAGCCACCCACATACTATACGCCGCTTAAACACTGCATGGCCTCCTGGACATGTTGCAAGAGCGATAGCCTACTACATGGACACTGAACAGCGTCATCTTCAAGAGTAAACCCAGTGACATCAATCCACCCTTGCTTTTATTATCTGAGGAATTAACCGAGCGATAGAGTTAGGGGGATCCCATGCAACATTTTGTGGCCAATGGGACCAAAAATTATGCCTACAAAACCAAAAGCGGCAAAGGAGCCTGCGAAAATCACGCGAGTTCCACGTTGAACCATATGAACTCTCACTCATCAATTTTGGAACCATCCGGCGGACTGAAGTATTGCAACCATTCAGGGATGGAAACATCTTAGTCACCAACCCTTCCAAAATATCGCGTGACCAAATCAACTCAAAAGTATATAACAGGTGTCGAAGAAGAAATATCGGATGGTACATATATGCCAAAGGGTAATCAACCCAGATTTAGATACTCTACCCTATGGCTATTGGATCATCGTCATGTGTCTCTGACATTATAGTGTCCCTCTAGTGTCCCTCATTTGTCCCTTTAGTGTCCCTCATTTGTCCCTGTTGTGTCCCTCATTTTGTCCCTCAGTGTCCCTGTTGTGTCCTTCCAGTGTCCCTCATTTGTCCCTCAAAGTGTCCTTTGGTGTCCTTCGATTTTGTCCCTCAGTGTCTCCTGTTTGTCCACTCTGGTGTCCTGTTGTGATTTCCTCAAGTGTCCCTCCAGTGTCCCTGTTTGTCCTCCATTAACCTGTTGTGTCCTCATGGGATCCTTCATTTTCTTTGGATGTAAATAAATGAATGGAGGGTATAAATATGAAAACTCTGCCAACACTGGGTCAGTCCTCATATTTTCGAGCAACGCAATGGGTCGAATCAGAAAGGACTGTCCCGTACCGGATGCTCATCGAAACAGCTTTCAAAACTTTCCAATCATCTCACTCAAGTTCACCACATAACAGAACGCTCTCCCTGGCTCAAACCGAACAAAGATGCCGTAACAACAGCAACCACCCCCAAGAGTGCGATAACCTGGAGTCCTGATGCAGTCTTGGCTCCCACAAACCTTGGTGGGAAACTCAAAGTTTAACACCTTTTGAGACCATGCTCCAGTATTTGTGTCTCTGGACCACAGGGGCGGGAAAGACTCGAGTGGGTGTACAGACTACTGAAACATTTACCAGGGATGTGAAGTCCCTCGAGAAGATTTTGTACTGTTCACGGTGTCTACCAATCCTTGTTCGATGACGTGGAACGTACTATACCGAACATCACCTTCCAACAGGGGTTACCTACTCCATCAGACATAGAAGCATTCGCTGCAGGATCGCACAGGGTTGATTGTATTGGACGATCTCCTGCAGCAAGTAATGGCTTCAAAGAAATGGAACTTTTGTTCACTCAAGGATGTCACCATCGAAATCTGAGCGTCATCTTTATCACTCAGAACTTGTACGGTCAGGGAGCAAATCTGCTCGAACGATTGCCCTGAATGCTTGAATACTTGGTGCTGTTTAAAAACGTGAGATGCCTCACGCAAATTTCCACTCTGGGGCGCCAACTGTTTCCTGGACGTGTGGGTATTTTAGTGGAAGCTTACACGGATGCGGTCAAAGAGACCTTATGGATATTTGGTCATAGACATGTCACCCAGAGTGGAAGATAAATTGAGATTGAGAACGCGTATTTTTCCGGGAGAAGACACTATTGTTGTACGTGCCTAAGACACTATAAATAACTGTGCATCCTTCGAAAAGCGTCATAATGTTCAAGATCATCAGACCAGAACGCACCTTTCCTGTACATGTTGGTGGTGAGTCCATCGCTCCAACAAAGAAAGTACTGTTACGATCCATCACCCGGAACAATTAAAAAGCGGTATGCACCATCGTATTTAATGTGCTACATAACACCGGTTTTCCATTGGGTAAATCGGTGTCTGACGAAGTTGAAACGACATCGACGTGTGTACCGACAGTTGGCTCACAAATCCATCCCATCAGCTGAGAAAAAGAACTGTTGATCAAAACGTCAACGCCGTTGTGCTGGCCATTAAAACAGTAGCCCCGTTGTTTACAATTCAGGTATAATCATGCAGCATATTATGCCAAGCGCGTTGCTAGTGCCATTTTGAAAATATACAGAACGTCTGGTCAACACTACTAATCGTGATCCTGAGCCTATGAGGGATAGAGAGATGGAAGTAGACACTTTCCCGAGAGGGATGCACCGGAAGAAGAAGAGCGCAAACCCTTACAGTAAAGTGTAATCGTGAGCGCCTTACCCAAACCTTATCGTCAGCGGGGCCGCTCTGTTGACGTTTATCCTAATAACAGAGATGTGTTGGCTTGGACGGATCGAGGACAACTGGTGTACAAAGGCCAGCTTCTTCCCGACACTCACATCGTGGACCTCTTGAAAGATTCTCAATATTTGTATAAACGTCTTGCTTCGACCTGGAGGCATGAAGGAATTTTACGAAGCATTACGCGGGATATGCATGTCCCACAATCTCATCGGTAATCAACAGCGATGGGAAGTGGACAAGAATGATCTCCCTCGATCACCTCAACACGACCTCAGGCATACCCATTCAACAGAAGACAAAGAAGAAGAGGATGAGAGAAGAAGAAGAAGATGTCTCTTTTAAATGGATGTCTTGGTAGATTGTAAAGTCAATGATAGGAGTGCTCCTATCCTATCGTTTGACTCGAAGAAAAAACAACAACGAAAAACGGAGCTATTAAAATATAGGTAGAAAAATGGTATATCTTGATTGTTTGTCGCGTGGATGTGGAAAAAGAATAAACAAATAGTCTAACCCTTTTTATTGTATTCAAGTTTTATTCTCTACCAACTTCTACAAGCTACGAAGTGAAATGGACCACGACAGAGTTACATCGAGATCCCTTATGGGGACTATACAGTACAAATACATTTCAGCAACGAAAAGGTCCATTAAGATATAAAACGTGGAGTCTTTTTTCCTGGTATCCACGGCAGAGTAAACACATATTGTCCAAGGGTTCGTGTTCATACTCTGACACCGTTCATTCTGTCAGAATGTTGCACGGGCTTCGTCCACTCGTAGTATCTGAGGTTCTTCGGAGTAGACCAAACAGTTGACCGTTTCTGGTAGACCTTGGCTGAATTGCAGCTGTAGTCGGATGTTACCTCGTTTTATTTGATCCAGAAACTCCTTACCATAGTAAGGCTCCAAAATAAATTGATACAGAGCGTATCCTGTAGCAAAGTCTTCCCTCGCGGATCATGGGAGATTGCCAGGTATGGCGGGGATCGAATAGACAACTGAAGGCATTGTTATAATTCTTGTTCGACAAACTCAGAGCTTGTCCGGGAAGCGATTCGCCATTGACGTATAATCCGATGGTGGCCAGATTGTACATTTTGAAGTTGAGCGGATTCTTGGTATAGTCTCCGTTCATGCTTTCGAGCCGACACAAGACCCACAATGATGTTGTTTGGACAACAGTTTTGAAAGATTTGATCCCAGACGAAATTGGATTGGCCCTTAGGTATCGTAGCAAACTTCACATCAGATTTGATGTAGGGATAGGTCGCCGGACTTTTAGACAGCAGCTTAGCGTGATTCGTGACGAGAGCGGGTACGGGTCGTATTTTACAGAGGCGTAGATACACGTCTTCCAACACGATCTTGTAGTCTTTATTTTCCACATTACTCATCAAGTTGAAATGAGGTTTAGTCGGATAGAGTTTGATCTGCATATCGACACCATTGATGAGAAACTTGTCGCATTCCGTGAAATCTTCGTAGAGAGGACCGGACATATCCACGGACTGACTGAGTTCTGTGAAAGACACTCTGCTAAGCAGTCCAGTGTTCGAGCCCGAATAGGTATCTGCAGAGTCTATCGATATTCCGGGCGACGCGGTACCATCGTCTTTATAAAACAATTGGGAAGCGCCATACCCCGTTCCTTCAACCCCTTTTTTAATCAGAGCTTTGAGATAGCTTTTGTAAGGGTACAGATTGGTAGATGTCGTGATCAGTTTACCATTGAGCGTGATGTCTACCTGCGACCAGAGAGAATGAAGCCAATTGTTGATCGGTCCGACGTGTTCCTCTGCAACCAATATTGAACTGTCCGTTCTCAGGATTTTGGCTTTGACGTGAAGGGTAGATCTTTTCAAATCTGTATAGTCAATGTTTTGTCCAGACAGGTTAAATTCAACGGGACTGGTTTCTGCAGTCATTTGAGACGTGGGTCTCATGTCCACGAAATGCATTTTATCAATTCCCGTCATAGCTCGAGGTTCCGAAAAAAGATCTAATTCTTCTAAAGGCATATCTTGATGGGAGGAAGGCGTGTAACAAGCCATTATTTCTTCTTCTTGGTAAACCTATCTTCCGGGAAAGTAAGCTTTCTTCTCTTAGGAGCTTCGCGGTTCGATCCGTTACCTTTGACGTTCCGAACAGAACTGCTACGTTTTCTCTCGCAAGTCTTATTTATACCGTCCTCATTGTTCATCTTTTGAAGCACTTTGGCCTGGTCGACCACCTGTTGAGTGGGTGCCGTAAGGACCACATCCACCGTTTTGACCTCTTTTTCTTTCTCGGGGGCATGGTCCGATTCGATGTTCACCCTGATTTTCCCAATATCGAATATAAGCTTGTATGGACATTTTCTTACGCATTTTGGGATATCCCATTGCTTGAAGCCAGTAATATTTATAATACATCTTATCCTCCTCTTTCGATCCTGGTACGTACAGTTTCCAGTAAGAGCTACTCATGATGTGTGCACGGGTCCCAGTTTCTCCGTGTAATGATGTCTGTTCTGCATAGATTCTCTTTATATAGTTCACTCGATACCACTGTCCCATAGGACATTTTCAACATGTCAAGGGTAATGGTTTGATGTGAACCGTCGCTGTTACTGTTCCCGTGATAAAGATCGCTTGTTGTCCTTCGTGGTCCTTTACATATACCTCCAGGGTGTTCACCTCATTACCTTTCAGGCACGTAGTAGGGCTGGGGGAAGAAAAACTCTTTTTCTTTCTTGTTGCTTCTCAAAAACAGATGACGTAAGAAAGGTTCCTGCTGGGGTCCCACATAGGACATATCGCAGAGAGTGGACCCTACGTAAACGTGGTGATCTTGACCTCGTTGAGCTTCCCAGTTACTGAGCGTGATGTCGCACAAGGCCATCACCCAGCGGGTTCCGTCGAGCTGCATAGGTGGATTCAGGGTCACCCTAAAGGTGTGTCCTTGGTTCTGGGGGTACAGATCTTGACAGTCTGTACTTCGGAGCACCAGGTATTTATCCATGTTTCTTAATCTTTGGGTTGGGAAGTAAATAGCCCAGAGAACTGCTCAACAGGGCCGTCCACAGGTTGGAATTGCCTCGGTTCAAGGACAAGTTGACGATGCACGTGATGACCACAAAATAAATGATGATAATCTGGGAGAAAAAGACAGTTTCCGTTTTGGCGACTTTTTTACCCCAAAATGTCCAACTCTCAGATCGGTGACTCGCTGTCATAGGTGTGACTTGTTCCGCATCTTCCATCGCTACTGATGTGACTCGGTAGAGTTAGCGCTATATATTTAGGTCTGATATTGCTTCACATCCTCTTCAGGAATCCACGAGTTATATTTCTTAGGCCAATGAAGCCATTTCACCAAAACTTCTTTCCGTTTGTTTCGTGTTCTTCTTTTGATAATTTCTTGTATCCTGTATTCTTGATCAGGATTTTCGGTAACGGATTGAAGTTCAGCGGCATAAAGGTGCCTTCGATTGGATCACCTCCCAATCTTTCAATTTGTACAAGTCGTTATCTTGAGACCAGTAGCGACTAGTAATGGTAAAGATTTCACCCGACCATTTCTCCTGGTATTCTCTGTCGAACGTCTGTCTCAGATGACTCACTCTTACTTTATCTCCCACCCGGAAGGTATATTTTCGCTTCGCGTTCTTTCTCACTGGTTTCCGTCCTTTCGTCTTGATCAAATATTGGTTTAGTCTTACTTCACTCTCGTTGGCCTTAGTTACGCTCTTAGGCGTTTGACCTAACATTCTGTGATTCGTGTTGTTGTAACTTTCAACTACTTTGGGTACAATGTCGATATACCGATGAGTAACACGTTTCAACATGTATCGGTACAACCTCATTTTGATGGTTTTAATGACTCTTTCGGCATAGGGGGCTTTCGTTTCGTTCAGAGTAAATAGTTGTGTCACTTTGTGCTTTTTCAAAAAGACTTTAACCCAACGATTCTTAAATTCTGACCCCATATCCGATTGAAAAATATTAGGCTTCCGACCTCGAGTATTCCATAACTCAGTCAACGCATTCACCACTTCTTGCCCCTTGGTAGACTCGAGTGGAAAGACCCAGATATATCTGGAGAACAAGTCTATCACGACCATCAGATATTTGATTCCATCGTTGTACTTGGCTAAATATGTCATGTCCATAAGATCAGATTGCCAATAACTGTCTAAACCTTCAACCACGTACTCATTTCTCGGGAATTTTCGTCTGACCTGATGAGTCATGGTATAAATGTCTTGTTCCTTCAACCATTTCTTGATTCTATGTAAGCCAATTTTATACCGTCCCTCGGCTTTCACCGCTTCGTATAGTTTCTTAGGACCGGCATAACTACCGGGATGTTCGGGGTCGTAATACATTTTGCTCAGGTACTCTTCCCACGGAGCCATGACGACAAACTAACGACTGATATCTAAAACGTCGCTTTTTATACAGCGAACCAATGAACCTCTTTGACACAAATATAAGAAAGCACTATTTTTATTTATACAACCTAAATTATTCGAGTACATATGTATACAGCATTCATTCGTGTATGGACATACATAGATATATTTATGGAAACAAACGATGAGTTTGGGAAAGTCTCTCTCTACTTCCGGTCTGGAACACTCCTACCATTCTGATGTATTGACAGTCGGGGGACCATTTTTCGTGTTCGATCCACGGATTGTCCGTGCTCTTCCATTCCTTCAGACGTATGCCGCATTTGAAACACGTACAAGAGTCTCCTCTGTTCAGATAAGTTAAACCAGCGTGAGCCATATCTCGTGGGTCTTGACTCATTTGAATAGGCCAGTTCTTAAAGGAGTCCAACCTTTTCTCGAACGAATTCGAATCCAGCTTTGGGGGCAATGTTGCAGCGCAATCGGCAACCACGTGCTGGTCGAGATAACCGCAGACGTCCATCGTATTCTTGAAGTCCGATCCAGTTTCCGTACCCAGTAACTTCAATGCGTCCGACTCTCCGCATTCCTCTAACGCTTTACAGAAGGCGGTGTAAGCTCCGGGTCCGCGTCTTGGCAAAATAGACAGAGTTCTCTAATACGATCGTAAGTCGTTTGATATTTTTCCATAATTTCGGCTTCCATGAATTTGGTTAAGACTTTACACTCTATCAATTTTTGTACCACGTCTTCTACACGGCGTATACTTCCCACGAGTCCCACCTGGTTCCGTCTGAGAATATCCCTGTGAGACGCTTCCATATTCAAATCGCAGAGACGCACTAAGTCACGTCTTCGCTGTCCAACGTCTATGGAGGTAATGGTGAGACGAACGAACACGATTTATTATTCGTGATCCGAATCACGTGACATTCGTCCTTAACTACCGTGCCCCGTCTACGAAGCGAATGACTAACTTTGTACAATGTCACAGGATTTCATCCTCCTGTCACGTGGTATCTACCAGTTCCAATAATCGTTGGGGTTACAGAAGCTACACCTCAGATAACCCTCCTGATTTTGGTGATCCTCTTGAAGAATACAAGGAATCATGTCTTTCAATTCGGGAACATAGTCAGACATCTCCGGAATGTAACTCTTCAGCCTCTCCCATTGATCCTTAGAAAGAATAATTCCTTTTTCATCTGTCAGCTGTTTAGTTTCGTGATCCCAAGTCCACTTTCTAACATCCACTCCGTCATCGTCTAAGGTAAGGTAGAGATTACCCCCCAGATGAATACTGCGCCCCTCAGTCCCTTCTTTTCTAGCTTCGTCCACTTGTACGAAACCATCGGGTAAACTGAGCCATTGCTTCAAGTTCAGACTCAGACCCGATTTGGTAGGATAAGACTTGCCGTTGCGATACGTGACGTATTTTCTGATATGTATACCCAGCTTGCCATGCCACATCTTGGCCGACACGTACACTTTGTCGCCTAATTCCAAATGACAACGCGAATTCGGTTCCACTACGACTTGCGCTGAGAGAGACTTCGGGACATCTTTAACCGCTGAAGTCATGTTTAACATCGACGTCTACCAGAGGTATGAGTCGACGCGAAAACCTCACCAGTACTTTATAGGCACAACACCGAAAATGAATATAATGGCGATGCCTCAGATTGGGTGAAATTATGATCGGAAACTCTCTTCGGCCACGCCCCCGGAACGTTTTGATCGAAATTCGATCAAACAGAGGTATATACAACGGGGGTATTCTAAGAAGTCAACCTCGAGGATATAACCTTTGTTCGAATCCCGGTGCGATGCTCATAACATCGACCTCATGTGACGCCCATTCAGAATCCCTGTGGGTAGATACTGGCTCATGGCCCATCCGTACAGGTTGTTGGCATCGAGGTGTAGACAATGTGATTAGTTGGCTTGCTTGCTAGGGTCGTAGCCCTTCACGTATTGATTATTTGCTTTCATCGTATCGTTTTGGTTGCCATGGAGATCCACCTCGCAAGCCTTTCTCAAAGAATAGGTGCATGTCGTAATCAGTAAGCAATTCCAACTTAACTCCAGTCTTTTTAAGCAAGGCATCCCACGACAGACCTGGGCTGGTGTAATACCATGCTGGGTCGAGTTTATACTGCTTGAAACATGTCGCCCTAAACGTCTCAAACACGTCGGCTAACAGCAGTACATCTGTCCTCAAGTACAGGTCGTGATAATCCCCCAGTGTTCTTACAACCCAGTTTATTCCATACGTTAATCGCGTGCGGTAATCGTCTTGGGATATTTCGAGTCTGTCAGATTGCTGTAAAATTCTCTGATGGGGGTAGTCTGGTGCGCGCGAACTTATTTAACTATCCATGTACTCATAGAGGAACACCCCCTTCCTCATAAGCAGGGGTCTCTAGTCTCGGTGTCTGTGTATCGGTCAGTGATAGGAAGGTATCATTGGCCTTGACCAGACTGTCTAATGAAGACAATAGAAATTGTACTGAATCTATGAACCCTAAGGCCGTTTTAAGCTGAAGGAGATGTATCTCTCCCATGTTGTTGGGGATGCACGTTATATTACCATCGATTTTCGCGATGGCCTGCATGATCAAATGAGAGTCGTACCCTCTCAGTTGTGAAAGACAACGGGGATGTTTATTATCTTAGGTTGATTCTAAGCTTGAGGTTACACGCTGTGGTGACGGCGCTCTATACTACGGTTACGTGGCAGTGATCTCTCACCGAATCACCATTCAGTGGTGAGTCACACACGTGACATTATTAACTTACAGGCGTGAGCTAGCCTGTCGGCTCGGGTCATACGCATGGGAGAGCGACTCTATACAGTGCATTCCTAATCATTTTTCTTCCTCCTGCAAACACTTTAGAAACCTTTCAGCCGCGTCAGGACCCTATAACACTGGGGCTTTCGTTTCCCCATCACAATGGACGACAACGTATCAAACCCACAGGCTTCATGCTCTTGTGTTTTCTGTTTAGTTGGGGTCCCACCTGTAACAGAGTTTGACCAAGGCTTCAAAGTCGGCGTATGATATAAGGCACAGACATTTGGTTCTTGTGGTTTGTCGAATTTTAGGATATTGTCATCTTCCTTTGGCATGTCGACCCGTATGGCCGTCTGCCCCACACCTTAGCAATCCTCCCGGTGGGATTCTAATAAATCAGCTCGGCTTCTACGAAACCGTGTAGGCATCGCGCACAAAGTGTTTTTCCCAACGTGTTTCGACTGGTCGTGCAACAACCGGCTGAGATGTTTTATCCACGTGTAGTGATACTTTTCACCTCGTTGGATCATGAATATATTGATAACTTGGCGAGGGGTTTGGGGTTCCCCAAGGGCTGACCCTGTATTACTATTGTTGTGTTACCTTCGTGTCCAAAGACATTTATAGCTAGATTATTCTGTTTTTTCTACTTTAGTGATCTGGGATATGGGGTTGGTTCATCTATACCATCCCAGTTGAGGCCCATCGTCTTGGGGATAGCTAGAAAGCCTGTCTGAATGAGTGTCAGCTGGAAACAAGGCTGACCTGATAGCTACCACTCAGGCAATCGTCTCCTCTATTCTTAACGTTTACCATGGCCTGTTTTTCCTATAGTAGGGGGCAAGTCTAGGTATGACCCGCCTCTGAACGGCACGTAGTTAGCTATGTCTAGATAGACATTATCGATTTTATCTACAGCCCACCCGGACCCCAAGTGTGTGTAGCGTTCTAGGTATTCCCGTATCTGCTGAAAACTGGTATCGATCGATGCGTCTATGGTCTCTATGGTCACGACCTCTTGCCTACCTCTGAAGTAAGGTTGAACGTACTCAGTGACCCCTCCCCCAACTTGCTTATCGAGCGACATTTTAACTGTGATTTGAAATTTGATACTTCCCAGACTGGTTAGTTCCTGATTTATTTTATCAGCTATCAGTGGTTTAATATCTGTAATGTCTATGTTCCTATCAACATGCATGCGCCAGCCTCTTAAATAATTACCTACAGCACGCTCAGTGGGTATGAACTGTAGGTCAATAGCTCTATTCTGCCGTAACAGTTCTACAAGCTGTGGTTTACTCATACGGGAATACCCACCTAACCCCAAATCACGAACTTCAGCTTTCAATTGTTTTACAGTGGGAGGTTTTGCTACGGGGGCATGTGATAACAATGCGTTTAACCCGGCTCTCCCCAGGTTTGAATAACCCGTGAGTCCAAGCTGTTTTGCTTGAGCTTTTAATTGTTTTACCGTGGGAGGGGCTTCTAAACCTAGTAATCTCAACAATGCTGGTTTTAGCGTGCGAGAATACCGATCACACCGGCTTTCTGGCGATATTCTTAAGTTCGCGATATAGTATTCATAATTGCGTACACACCTAGGGGAATTAATGTCTAATTGGACCACAGTAAAGGGAGGTAACTCATAAAAAATATAGTGAGGCTGTTTCAATCCAGTACTCGCACTGTTGGATATAATATTCCTTGAAGTTGTGTAGGTATTCCTGTATACTTGTAAAACAATTTATCTGATGTTGAGTCGTGATGTCCCCCTCACATGTGAAGGGACGAGTATACTTAACACCCTCTTTAATCCATACCACTTCCAATATTACCTGAAATCTGAAGCGTCCCCATAAGTTCAGTTTCTCTTTGAGTATGTTCTTAACCAGAGATTCGATTTCCTGGGCTCAATTTTCACAAACATAGCTATACGTATGTGTGTATAATCTCTAATTGGGTTATAGTCAAAGGGAGGTAACTCCCGCCTTACCACTGTTATCTTGAGAAGCCACCTACGTTCTTTTATGTAGGCCTTTTTATTCTCGTGAGATGAGGGTGATGTCTGACTTCACGTTCGCTCCGTGGAGCTTTACATAAACAGGTAGTGCCCTTTGACCCCTATGCCACACACAGAACACGTGTAGTTCGGGCTTCCCATAATGGAAACAACAGTACCCCTGAGTCCTGCATCTCTTATCACAGGCTTCTTTCTTCCCCATAAGTATGTATTCGCATCGGTATGGAGCAGGTCTCATGTTTAGCATACTTATATGAGTATTTAGTCTAATTGTTTCTTAACCAACGCGAAGTCGCTGCAATACCCAGCACTATGAATACCAGTTCACGGTCCATTTGCCCTTTGGATGGTGTGTAGTACTGAGCGAGTGTGTGGGTTTATTCAGTGGTTCCAATTGTTTACCAGTTAATAAAGTAGTATTCTTTTTGCTGCATCGTCGACATCGTGGAATGTTTTGA